>NC_142104.1:12972500-13240000 GCF_056152115.1 Neolamprologus brichardi
TACATGTGGTGTCTTTCCTAAAGGAACCTCTGCGTGGTGAAAATATCTCTTATTCTGTTGATTAATGGGTGTGTCGGTCATCTTTATCTGTTGAGAAAGGCAGAAATTGTCAAGTCTGCAACAGATGGAGTTTCTGTGGTGCATTTTAACTTGCTTGTTTTGCCACCAATTCAAGAGGCTTCGTCAGTTTTATCGGTGAACCCTTTCTTCTTTTGCTAGAAATAGTGGTGCCTCTTGCATATGTAGCAAAACCAATGAAATTCTTAGCAAATAACTGGTTTTCTCCTTGTTTAAATATTCTGCGACCCGATTGACTGAGAATCTTCATGAATAAACTTTTTGGGTTTTTTATTTGATTGGCCTTTGTCTACTTACATTGAATACTAGTTAAGAAATTACACCAGCGGGGGAACATAATCACCTGCTGGTTTAAAAATAAAAAATAAAAAAATAAAAAAAATTGAAAATGTACAACTGTGCAAACTGAATGTAGCCCTAGAAGCGTTTTGAGTATTGGTATATTTCACTGAATCTGTAGCTGGTTGATGCATATCGACAGATATAATGATGAAGTGTGTTTGAATTCTATCATTACAGTGCAAAAAGGCAGTTTGGGGTGAGATATGCATGAATCTATAAAAGTGATTATGTTTTCTTCAACTTTATCCCAAAGAACAGCCCACAAACTTCCACTAAAGCTGAAGTGTTGTTATCTTTGTGTGCTCATTTTATTGCTCAGACTTTTTTTTTTTTTTTTTGAGTGTTGTAAGAAGATACAGCATAGGATTTTAGTTTAAAGATTTTAATTAGTCAACATGTTAAAAAACAAAACAACAACAACAAAAAAAACAACCTAAAACTGGACAGTTTGGTTTTCATTTTTTTTCATTCAGTTACTTAGCAACCTTTAAAATCCATGATATATTTTCCTATGCATGGATTACCTTTCATAATCATTAACTATGGAATCAGAATTTAAATATTTTTTTGGACTGAGCTTTCTGGTATTTTTGTGCCTGAATCAAGATGGTTCAGTTATGGATAATTTCTGTAAATCTAGTTTTTGTAAAATATGTTAATATAAAAGACTCAATAAACAGCTTCTACAGCTTTTTAACAAATGATGGTTTGTATCCTTTGTTTACTGGGTTTTCTTTTTCTTCTGTTTATTGAGACAACATGGATTTCTGGCTTTACTTTGCAGATGTAAACCTCCAGTCCTTTCAATTCCCAAGTTCAACAAGTGAGGTTGAGATTGTTAAATAGAGAAACGTTTTCCTTAATTGGTCTGTTTTGCTATCAGTGGAAGTGGTACAGTGGTTGTAAAAAGTGGATGGAATAATAAGGACTACCTCCAGAATGATCAGCTTCACCTCAAATCAACAGCAAGATGGTTGAAACTTGGACAATAATGACAAGCACACATCAAAACTGGTTTTGGAACAGATAAAGCAGGCTAACACCAACTTTCTGGAATGGCCTTCCCAAAGCACTGACCCCAATCCTACTGAAAACTTGTGGACCACACTTAAAAGCCAGGTCTGTGCCAGGTGATCAACCCATTTAAATAAACTTTACAAATTCTGCCAGAAAGAGTGGTCAGATATCTATAATGATTACATGTTAACTTCTGATCACAACTGTAGCTTACTGGATAATATTTATGTATAATTATGAGTAACAGTGCTTCAGTTGTATTAAACAACACATACTGGTAGTATAGGGAAGAGTTAAAAAGTACTTCTGCCATCAAGAGCTTGTTTCATCCATTTTTGTTCAACTAACATTATTGTTCTTAGAGTGCAGCGATGCAGTCACATGGATCTGAACTACAGCTGGTAAACCTATTGCCAGTGGGCAGTACATGTACAGCATTAACCACATCAGTATGTTTTTTGTGCTCCTTTTGACAGAAAACAACTGTATTTCTGTACAAAACTCTCATGAGAGTATACAAGCCCATCACAAAGCATGGATGCATGATGTATTGTGGAAAACTATTGGCATCTGGATTTCTTTTAATCAATTGACGTCAGTGGGTTGCGCCAATTACCTCTGAATCTTTGCCACGTCATACACAAGGGCTAGTGCCAAGCGGAAATGAATGCTGAAGGCAGCCACAGTGTTCAGCTCAATGATGTAGCTCAGCCTCATTCAAAACTATAGTAGAGAAGCCCATTGCAGGTTATTTCACTGTGGGTATTCCGAGGGACCATCTCTAGCTGTGTTGGCTTTTACTTGGTAAGTAGCTGCCAGGTGGCTAACTGCTTAGCTAACGCTAAATTTATCATTTGGTATGAAATGTGAGGATACAGCTCCGACGCTAACTCGGCTGTATAAGTTTGCTTACATGAAGGTAGCCTCGTGTAGACGTTTGACAGTATAGGGGAAACACTGTTTACATACGCCTGTATTTTGCCGGCTTAGTTGGCAAAGTAGGTTTCAATAACCCAAGTTTTGTTTGGCTAGCTAACGTCACATTAGTTAGCTAAAGCATTGTGGTCGCTGTACTGTAATTTGTCTTAGTGAACGTGGGCAGTTTGCCCTCATTTCTTTGCCGTGCTCAACCGGGAAACGATTACGCTTGTAAAAGTGTAATGTTTTATGGTGCCGCCATGGAAACAAGATTTAGGACGCTTGTGGTAGAAGTAGGAAACTCTGTCGCAGAAAGTGACTCCCATCAGCAACAGCGACAGTGTTACCTTCTTCCCTTGCTCTGTAAAGCCCTTTCATATTATATATCCTGGTCAGGCCCCGGGTCCTGTCCTGGAGAACAGATCATGAATGAACACTAAAGGAAACGTATCATTATCTGTACGCGGGTGTGTCAGCTGGTTTGTCAACCTCCGAAGCATACCTGTGAACCCCGAGGAAACGTTTTAACAAGTGAAACTGTCAGGTCAAAGTTCTGTATGACCAGAGCACACGCTCTTTCAGTCCAGGCTGATTTTTATGATTTGTATCAATTCATTAGCCAAATAAGTTGGGTACTGCCCAACTAGGCTTACTGCCCAACACTTTTTTGGGTTTGTGTCCCTGAACTCATCTCTTTGTACGTGTTTTCCATTCAGAGATTTTGGTATGCTGCTGGACGAGACTCCACTTTTTGAGCCCTCTCTGCTTCGGGAGCTAGACTGGAGCAGCAACACTGCCCCATTCTCTCCCCCAATCTCACCATGCAATCCAGGGGAAGGCCTGGTGCTGAGGCCACTCTGTACGGCAGATTTCAACAGAGGTGAGTCTGTACAGCATAAACCACACCAGTATGTTTTTTTTTCTTGGGGTATAATATGAAACATCTCAGAAATTCCCAGGAGATGGGTTAAAATTCAGAAATTTTCACTAACTCTTTATTCTTTTTCATTCCAGGATTTTTCAAGGTTTTATCTCAGCTCACCAAGACAGGCGATGTCACACCAGAGCATTTCGCTAGTAAGTCATACCTGCCTTATAAATATTCTAAAAGTGAGATAATTTAGTTTGGAACATAAACTGTTAACTGAGTGTCATTTTGAATCACTAATTTTCAATTTAACACAACTATTGTTGTGTCTTAGACAGCAGGTCATATATATTTAAAGAAATATCCTAGAAAAACTAATTAAAGTATGAGTGATGATTTATAAACACACATTTTGTTTATTTTTTGACAGAGAATTTTGAGCACATGAAGAAGACTGGAGATTACTATGTCATCGTGGTGGAGGACACAAATCTGAGTCAGATTGTGGCCACGGCAACACTGATCACTGAACACAAATTCATCCACTCTTGTGCCAAAGTACAGTATACACTACACAAATTTGTGTATATTTAAGTACACAGCTGTTTTTTTTTTTTTCTCCCTGTGTTTTCCTTATCACCAGTTACATAAAAAAGTTACTGATTAATGTAGTAATGTAGTAATTACAAGACTATTTAATTATTAACCCAGTATATGGTCATAAACTGGTTATATATGTTTATTAATCTTGACAATTTGTAAATTAAAATCGTATTTATTTGTAGAGAGGCCGGGTGGAGGAGGTCGTCGTCAGCGATGTGTGCCGAGGGAAGCAGCTGGGCAAATTGTGAGTCAAGACACGGCTTTGGCTTGTCTTTAATATTTCACATATTGCCCAACATAGCAAAAGACAGTTCTATATTTTGAATAGTTTATATCTTGTGATTTCTGCTTTTAAAACTTTTCACTTCTCTTCTTTATCCCAACAGATTAGTCTCGACTCTTACTCTTCTCAGCAAAAAACTGAATTGCTATAAAATCACTCTTGAATGTGCACCCAAAAACGTGGCTTTTTACCAGAAGTTTGGCTACTCTGCGTCAGACGAGACCTACATGCAGTGTCGATTTTTTGACTGAGAATGGAAGTTTAAAAAAAACAACAACAACAAAAATCTGTTTTGGGAAAAACGGACTGTATCTTTGCACGCCCAGTGATAATCAGAACTTGCAGAATGTCTTAAGAACTGGAGCTTCCCGTGGATGAGGTTGCTGTTGTGTCACAGCTGAGTCATCCATGAACACTCATCATGATTTCAGCACACTCGAGTAAACATTTACAAATGTTCAAGACAGTGCAACACAATCCCTTGTCCTTTTGGTAACCGTGGCTACCTCACCAGGGTGGACCTGACATCTCATCATCTAGAAAAGAAAGAAAAAATACTATTTTCTTTCTTTAAATTGCTTAAAGTTTTTCTTTTCCATGTACCAGTGAATGAACAGTTTATATATGTGACTTCCATGCAACTGTAAGTAATTGAAGCTATGTGGGAGATCAGGATGATACCAAATGAAGTTATATTACTTATTATGTAAGTAAAACAATCTACAGGTAACAGACAACTCTACAAGGTAACTTCAAAACCAAATATGCTTTAAGAATTAATTGTAGATTGTGATTGAACTGACAGACGGCTGCCAGAAAACTAAACTTGTTTAGAACAAAAGATTTGTTTTACTTTTTTTTTTTTGTTTAATCCTACTTGGTACAAGATGCAGTGTCATATAGATTATGTGTAGCTGGGTAACTAATCAAATTTAAATTACAAGAACTACGATGAAGACTGTTATAAAGTTTCACATTAAGTGAGGAAAAATATTTTGTGAGGTACTGGTAAGTTGTTAACATGCTGTTAAGTTTTGACTTAAGTTGCCAAATGGGATTAGCATTTAACGGTTTTTGTAATGGGAAGCGGGTAAAGATGATTTTTCTAAATTAACTCTTATTTAAGCTTTTATAGTTAAGTTTTATAATTATTCTTTTATCCTGGAGAGAGGGGGCACATATTTAATGTAATTTATTTCAAAACATGTAGTCAAATAAAATCATCTTTGGCCTGAGGTCTTTTTTTTTTTTAATTTCTACAAAAATGTTTTAACTTAAGACTTGATTTGAGATATTTTGAGTGTTTTTTTTGGAGGTCAGGATGGTGGTGGAATTCAAAAACGTTGGTATGCTGTGGTTGAGGTGGTGTCCAATTCCCCAGTGTCTTGAAGTGAAGTGACTTTGGGCAAGATGCTGAAATTGGTTGCAGGTGTGGTACTGTCCCACTGTTAGTCCAGTGTTGGAGTGGCAACCTGTCCAAAGGTGCATTTCTCACCCAGTCAGCTGGGATAAATGAAATCAGTTTATATCCTCAGTTAAAACTGATTTTGTATCATGAAGAAACAGCCCATACATTAATCTCAAGTGAGAAGAGTATCAGGTCTAGTCAATCAGAGGAAATGATACTAAAATGCTTCCATCATGCTCTTAACGCAATATTGTTTCAACATTACTGATGTTTAATTATTGAGCATCACTATAGAGTGACCTACAGTAACTATTGTTGCAGAATCTTAAATGTGACTTATTGGCAATCTAATAAACGCAGTGAAGGATAGCAGAAATGAGGACACAGCTGAACAGGACTCAGGACTTTATTAAGCAGTGAGTTTTCTATTCCTTACTATCCCATATTAAGTCTGATATTAGTCCATAACCCTATTACTCCCGAAATAAAGGCGTAGCTATTTCTCTTATGTCCTTAACTGGGAAATATCTTGGCTACTTTCCCTTTTGCCAACTTTCCCCACCTGTTTGTCTACACAAATTCAAGTATCGAAAGTGCATTATTGCAATACTGTCCCGCTGCAAATGCAAAATGCTTTAAATACTATAAAACTGCAAAAAAGAAAAAAAAAAGTCCCCCATCAGTGCATACAGCTCAAGAAATAAGAAAGAAAGAAATGAGTTATCAAATTGTTCCCAGTCCCCTTTAGCACTCCATGTCTCAGACATGAGTAGTTCCTGTCCTGGCCCGATCCCTTCCCCTTAGAAAAAGTTCAAATATTTACATTTTTAATCCCATTAAAAATGGAAAAAAACAAAAAGAAGAATCGAGTGCACTCTGCCACACAGCAAACATTATCAGGAAAGCTCATCCGTTCTGTGCAGCTGTGACCTGCATCCCTCCAAAATCTTCATCTTCCTCCAGGCTGCGTTTGCGGCTTCCTATTACAGAAAAGAAAATGAACGATCACAAAACAGCAACTCAAAGTCCGTCGCCCATAATCTCCAAACGTGAACACTGTCGCCTGTGGAAAGTGAAATCGCTGGGATTCAGACCAATACCTTATAACTGAGGGAAATTATGAGTCAGTCCTAGAGCTACACATGCCTGAATGTTATCTGTTTAATAGTAATAAAGTCCCAAAGAAAATATGAATGCTATGAGTTGAGAATCAGTCACAATGGAGCTAGCTTTTTTTTCCCCTAATGAAAGCCTTCTTTAAAGTCAAACATCATATCAAGCAGCGTTTTACAAATGAGTAACCCACCATTGCCACATTACAAGTTAATGATCCTGAGAAAGTCTGATAATGGATGCCAAAATGGCACAATGTTCCCATCGACACTGCTTTGAATTCTCTTTAACATGAAATATTTTTTTATTATTTCCGCTGCGCTAAAGCTGTAACCAAATGCTTTACCTGCATTGGTTCAGTAATAACAAGAAATAATGGGACGTGTCTCTCTTTCCAAAACTGGGTATGTTAAATACAAACCTGGCATCCCAGCTTGTAGTGAGAACGGCCTGTCCAACTGCACCGACATCCTTTTAATGGTCAGTTTGGCTAGGTAGATTGCTTCATATTCCTTTAAAAGCAAATCAAATTTAAATACAGCTGTAAAAATCACAGGAATGACGACAGCTACACAGTCGTGCCTGAAGCTCCGACTGCTTGTCTCTTGGCTGACTTCTTACATGCTCAGTTAATTACTTAATGAAGCTCAAAGACTTTACAGTGGCAGTATTCGTGAGCCCATGCCACAATTTCTGTTTTGAGTTAATGGAATAAAAAAATAACTGTGTGATAACACATTTACTTTAATTTGAAAACACAACAAGTACACATGCCAACTAAGTTAGCAAGCCACTTGTGTGGCCAGCCAAGGCAGACTAAAGAGAGATGATATATGGTAGTAAACATGGGAAAATCATTTCTGCAGCCTCGAATGAGAAAACACAAGAAAGCAAAAACAGCAAAATGAACCAGTATAACAACACAGGCTGTAGTGATTCTGTATTTCTTCTGTGTAAGCAACTTTTTATCCAATACCATCATATAAATTTTGCCTTTCTTTAAAAGGAAAATGAAGGGGGCACAGTGAATCTGCTGTAGTAGCAATATTATTAATACAGACCAATTACAGTCATGTACAGACAGTATGATTATTAGGTATTGGGCTATTCTAAAAGGTTAAAATATGAGCTTACCTGTAGCTGATGCACAAAGCCCACATTGGGATTAATGCAAAACCTCCTCTCCTGAACATGGCTGAATGCTTCCCTACAGAGTGAAATAGGAAAAACATGAAACCTCTGCAAGCAACTGTATCTCTACCAGCAACTGCTTTCTGTGCTTCTATCCAGTATATTTATATATTATAACAATTATGCTGCAGTCCACTTACATCTGTGTAATAAAGTCAGCTTAGTTTTACAATGTGCAGAAATTGTAAGCAATACATTGTTGTGAGGAAAAAACACTCACCTGTATTTCATACCGAATGTTTCCATAAGATATGCAATCACTAAGGCAGCACTGAAAGAACAAATAAAAATAAACTTGGTTACTTAAGTGGTACAAAAGGTGCATCAGTTCATGTAATGTGTTTCCTTTAAGCCACGTTAGAGAGTTAGACAAAGAAATAATGGACTAATGAAATTGTGGCAGAACTGGAGCCCACATAAGTTAACTTTGGGCAAGATCCAGGCTAAGTCATGCTAAGGTTGTCCATTAATAATAGGACTTGCATGGACACTCAGGAAGAGCATTATTTAACTTTTAAAGGCATGTCATGATGTCAAGGCAACATAGATGTATAGTACAGTGAAATGTCTTGAGTCACCCTTCTTTATATTTTGACAGAATAATGGAAAAATCTTTGGGCTTCTTGAAGGACGTGCCAAAGCTCTTTGTTGGATGTTAACTACCTTCTGTTGGGTTCCATCAAGATGATCTTACACTGCCTCAATAAAACTGAGCTCCGGGCTTTGGAGAAGGCCGATCCATGACTGATATTTTTCCACTGTGCGATTTTTTTTTTCTGTCCAGGTATATTTTTTACTGCACTGACAATGTGTTTGGAATCATTGACATACTAAAAAAAATGAAGATGCTACAAATCAGAAGCTTTCCAGATGGTATTGCATGACAGCAAATATCAGCTGTGGGTAACACCACATACTGGATTTGACAGTTTTACACAATATTCCTTCCTTCCTGTCACAATACGAAAGGGAATGTGTGTCTCTGGCTGGAATTGAACTGCTGACCTTTTGTGTAACCCACTACACTATACAACCACTGCTAGATGGTACTGCATGACAGATCAAAATCTGACAGTATTTTTCTGTGTTCATAATCCCACCAGGGTCCTCGAGACCACTGGCTGAAATACAACCCCAAACCATTACAGAGCCTTCACTGTGTTTCAGAAATGGCTGTAGACACTCGCTTTTGCATTGCTCATCTGACCACCTCCAGAATTTGTTCAAAATTGGACCTGCTGACACTGATTTTCAGTCCAGTTCTTGTGTAATTTTTCTCTCTTAAAAATTGCCTTAAACAAAAAACAAAACAAAAAGAAATTCCTCTGAAATTGATGAGGTTGATGAGCTGGACTAAAAAGGAGTGAAGAAAAGCAGCCAGTTGCCAAAGAGGAAGTTTCAGAGACTATGATAACTATTTCTCAAATCAAACAAAAAAAGAAGTCAAGATCAGTGGAAGCAAAATATGACGAAATGAAGGGTTGCTCAAGACTTTCGCAAAACTTTATCTTACATGCAATTTGCTCTGTGAACTGAAAAAATATCACAAATAACACTCGCCTAAACAAAAACAGTACATGATCCAATCATATTTTAGAATTTCACAGCTTTGGCAGTACAGTACATGATGCGCTTTAATGCACGAGGTGAAATTACAGCATACAGAACAAATGTAGGCTCACCTTCTTGATATCCCTGCATTACCATGAACCAGTACCTTTCCTGAAAGAGCAAGGAAACAGAAGAGTGTTAATAAAATGCCTTACACTCTAGGCAATACAAACGGGAATGGCATGCGTCTTTACCTTCTGTTGCTAAGCAGCCATCAATGAATTCTTTAGTCTGTAAAAAGGAAAATTAAATTTTATTGTAAACGCCACACCTTTCAACGAAAGAGCGCTTTCCCAGACAACACGCCCCACCTCTTCACTCACCATAGGAAAAAAGCGGATTATATTTTCCACTGGATTGTCAGCAATATCTAACACAAGGTATCTGCAAGAAAATGCATGATGAAATAAAACTCCCTGTTTCAGAAATGTACCAATGTTGCGCAAAGGTCACAGAAGCCCTTACTTACCTAAACATGTGAGGGAAATTAGGTTTGATAAAATTGGCTTCAATGTCTTGGCGGACGCACACAATGTGCGTTATGCCGTGTCTTTCGAGAATTGGCAGCTAGACATAGAGGAATAAGTAAAATGAGGGTTGAATGAATTCATTTTATTTGTGTCTCCGTATCCAAGAGAAATCAATGAAATCAGTCCTCCAGCAACTACCTTGCTTTTCATCGCAGAAGAGTAGGGACCTAAAAACAGTCCTGGTAAAATCTCCTGAATAGAAAAATACAGCAAACATTAACACAACACAGGCACCAACATTTCTTCATCTTTAACAAAGGATTTTATATCTGGACACTAACATTTTACTGTGATCACTAGAAGTTTACACACACTCATCAAGGGCATGAATCATGGTAATTATGAGCTTTTAATGAGTTCTTGGGATGGTTAAAAAAAACAAACAAAAAGAATTAAGTGAACAAGAATTAATTATAATTTTGGATTTTCCACTATTCCACACAAAGTCAAAAATATACATACACCCAACTAATCTTTGGTTAAATGTCCCTTATCAAAGTATACCTTGACTGGATGCTTTTGGTAGCCATCATCAAGCTTCTGGTAAATTTTTTCCTGGATATTTGGCTGCACTTCTTGGCAGAATGCATAGAGTTCATTTAAATTTCCTGGCACGAACTCTACTTTTAAGCACTTAATTTTACATTAGGTTGAATTTGAGGCTTTGGAAACGCAATTCCAGAAGCTTAATGTTAGCTATCTTTATACATTTAACAGCCCTGATGTTGTTTGAGATCACCGTCCTGCTGGAACACCCAACGGCGTTGAAGTTTTAACCAGCTAGCTGTTGATGATTCTGAGGGTGGTACTCCTCTTCGATTACTCCATCCACTAACAGTACTACTGGTAGCAAAACAGCCTCAAAGCATGATGCTACAACAACAGTGTTTGACAGCTGGTGCAGTTTTCTTAGGTTTGAAAGCCTCTGCTTTACTTCTGCAAACACACCTCCTGCTATTGTGGCCAGATAGCTAAATCTTTGTCTGTCAATAAAACCTTCCTCCAGGGGGCGTTTGGCTTGTCCATGTTGGCAGCGACAAATTGTTCAGTCCAGTTCATGGCAGGCTTGAGCCTTGATGGTTCCTGGGTTAATCCTGAACATCCTAACCAATTATCTCTCATTTTAGGGTGACCGTTCAGGCAAAAGCAGCGATGAGCAGTCAGACTGGAGCCTCAGGTCATACAGGAGAATCACTTGGGCGATCGCTTTAAAGTCTCTTTGCGCTGGTAAACGACCCCAGCACCGATCACAACGATGAGGGGAAATACCTCCAAAATGCACAAACATTTGACCCAGAGCATACAATTGATTTGCACAAATATAATGTTTTTGATATGCTGCTTATTGATGGTATTAATGCTGACATTAGTGCTGATGAGCACCAAATGAGAATCGTTAAGGAACCTAAATAAGAAGTGAACTCGATGAAGGAACCTGTTCACTCAAGTCATTACAGATGTATGCACCCATGAGGCGTGTATGTAAACTTCTGGTCATAAAATGTACACACATCATCAAAGTAGTACTACGACAGCCAAACAAAGTTGTATTAAAGTTTAAACGGTAACTATAATGATTCAAAATACAATTAGCTGCATTGTTCTGTCTCCAGATTAATGTTTTAATAACTTTAAAGCCGCATTTACCATAGGAATATACTATCAACTGTCAAGATTAAACTTGCCACTATAAACAACAGACTCATCCTTACACACCTGCATATCTCGTCTCATCGGATACGCCCAATCCTGGAAAAAAAATGGGAATTTGAAACCAAGGTTAAAAGATGTGGCAGGTGTTCCTACCATTAAACGACAGGTGAATGCTAGTTTACTTTATGCACGTTGATTGCTAATGCTAGTAGGCTACTCAGTGCCGAAACGCCGCAAAAGACTCATTAAAAGACAATTTTGAGAAAGGCTCTCACATTATCACACATTACATTGACACGTCACTTTCCCAAAAACGACATACACACACACATATCGCCCTCTACATTGTTCCCTGCCAGAAAGTAAAACTAGAGTGGAGGCTAGCTCAAATTAGCTGGTCAGAGACACAGTGGACATGTTGGCTAATACAGGATCTCACCAGAAGGTCCTCCTTGGTATCGGGCAGAGACGGAAACTGAAGTTTGTTCTCCTCGTCCATCCTGCTGACCATTCGGCCACCGCCGGCCCGACTTCGCGCGCGGTATCGATGTTTCCTCGCGGCGGGGTTAGCTGAATAAACGGTACAATTTGTTTTGAGGCTCCACATGCATGTCCGCCATACTTCTCGGTCACATGCGTCACGTGATCCCGAAGGAGCTGGCCGACAGATGCGTGGAGAAACGGAAAAGAGGAAACAGCGTCGCTTAGCGGTCGTTTTGCGAAGCGCAGAAGTCACAGAGGAGCACCCCCAGTGCCACTGTAAAGGAAATATTTAGATTTGTGAAATTAATGAGTTAAGATGAAGACGTAGTCCGAGATGTAGTCTACGAGCTTCTGCTCACTGCTTATTGGAGGGCCTTTAAAGCTATTCTTTGAATGTGTCCGAACTGGCTAATGACTAATAATCTAGGTATGATTTTACTGTGATGTCAGTGTGTTTGGGATCATGTCACGACAAAAAATGAATTTCTTGTTGATGAACTTTCCACATGATATTTCATTGTGGATTAGTATCTGAGAGTATTTTGCTGAGTTTCTAATTCCATTAATTTTGAGAACATTCCCAACAGCACTGGCTGAAATCCACCTCCAAACCAAGACAGAGCCTTCACTGTGTTTCACAGGTGGCGGCAGACACTCGCTGTTGTACCGCTCTCCTGACCTGCTCTGTACATACTGATGATAATATGAACCAAAATTTTAACATTTAGATTAATCCCTCCACGAGACCTTTTCTTACAGATTTTTGGTTATTCACGAAACCTTGGCCTTTTCTCCATATTTTCCTTCCTTCCTTTCCGTTTTTTTTCTTATTAGGTTTTAAGCAGATGGATTACCTCAAAGGCCAGATCAAACTTTGTGTGATTTATTTCTTAAGAACATAACCCCCCCCCCACATCTTCCTTTGTCCTCCATTTGTCCATTATCTTCGGATGTTTTAAGGATACATTGCACACCATCCTGAAATATGCCAGGTTTTTGTCTAACAGCTCTTTGAGAATCACGTTATTGGTGCACAAATATTAATTTCTGTCTGCCAAACTGTGTTATCGTTGCCATTCTTCATCCACTGAAGAAATGGGAAGAAATGATTTTTGCTGGTAAGAAAGTGCCCAAAGATACAGTTTAAATTCAATTTTTTGCTAAGCTGTCTGTTATGCATATACACAGCACTGGTTCATCCCTTGAGTTTGGTGTTATACGGTCAATGTTAATAGTTGAAAAAAGTGTATCTGAAAATGGTCAGTCTAAAAATTAGTTAAAAAGCAAGCAGGTCCTTCAGTCTTTTATTATTTTCAACCTCTTCCCCCTCCACCATGCACACCTTGTTAATAGTTACATCAGCAGTGACTGATAATGAGATCTGATAAAGAACAGAACGCGTGGATAATCTGTAGATGTTTGTTTGGCATCTCAGATCTGGCATCTGTTTGTTGTTGTCAGACGTTGCAGCATTTTGGGATTTTTTTGTTTACTGTCTGGTCCGTGGGTGGGGACAACACTTTCTTCACAGATCAGAGGGAGATGAGATCTCACCAGTCAACAAAGGCTTGTATGCGTGTGCGGTTTTTCTATAAGTGCATATGTTTGTGTGTCTGAATAATGTATCCTAGCTTTGCAGCACTGCTGGTCAGCATGGGTGGTGTAACCAAAAGTTATTTCTTATCAGGTGCAAGGACAGATGTGCTCCCCACTGCTGCTCCTCCACAGTCACACATACACCTTGAAGAAGAGTCTTTGAAGAAAGTCCCTTACATGCACTCCCAGTTAAAACATTTTCCATGCGCATGCATCATCTTCTCTCAGCTTCCGCTTAAAAAATCTTTATCAGCATTTAATGAAAATAAACAGCTAGCGCCAGTGTCTCCCTGTGTGATGATTTCCCTGTGGTGCAGGCATCCTGGTGACAGGGGTTCTTTGATATTTGGTTGCTTCAGGCACAAATCAGAAGCCATGCCAGATTCCTCTGGCAATACATAGCGGTGGCTAGGGGGGGCGGCAGAGCAGGAGTAAGAAAGAAAGAAACACTTTCTTTTAGTATGAAACTTACATAATAAGGATAGCGTATTGGTCAGTATTTTTATACTGGAAAAGTCAGAAAATTTCTGTTTTTGTATATGTTAATGATTGTAGTTGTGCATGTAATGGGAACTGCATATCCTCCTCTGTCACACCAACCGTCTGTGTGTCCTCCTTCACGATCCATGAATCTTCTCTGTGGTCGTTCTCTTTCCCTCCTCACTGCTACATATATGTCCACTATCCTTCCTCTGCACGTCCAAACCATCTCAGCCTCGTCTCTCTGATTTTGTCTCCAAACTGCTCAGCCTGAGCCGTCCCTCTGATGTACTGATGTAGGTTCTTCCATATAAACTACACTGCCATGTGTTTCAACACAACAAAGAAACGCATCACACAGTATGAAAAAAATAAAAGTATGTTTCTTTGGTTGAGGTTTTTAAAAATATAGAATTACTCCTGATCTTGATTCCTGGTGGTCTTTGATATGTTATGCTTTGATAACTTTAATGTGAATTTAATTAAATTTAATATACATGTGAAACTTGTGTGTTCTTAGTAGTTTAAGGTAATCAATCAGAAGTCAGTTGACTTAATACATCTAATGGGTCCTTTTTGTATTAATAATTCATTAATAACATCATAAACCATGTGCAAAGTAATAAAATAACTTTTTGAGCCACAGTGAATCAATTCATAGTTATAAACGTAAAGACTTATGATTCTAATCCTTAATTCTTTTAAGATATGTAAACTGATTTAGCTGATTGATCTCTTTGAGTCACACATACACTCACCGGCCAGTTCATTAAGCACACCCAGGTAGCAGCGAGTTGTGCCCACTTTAGCCTTCAGATCTGACTTAATTCTTCATTGCACAGATTCAACAAGGTACTGGAAATCTCTTATTCCACCACATCCCAAAAAATGTGAGTACAGGGAACTCACTCTCAATTTCAAGAAATTCGTTTGAACTTCTAA
Source organism: Neolamprologus brichardi (assembly GCF_056152115.1). NCBI lineage: Eukaryota > Metazoa > Chordata > Actinopteri > Cichliformes > Cichlidae > Neolamprologus > Neolamprologus brichardi. Next base: position 12,987,617 of record NC_142104.1, read on the forward strand.
TATCAGGATGGACATGGTCAGCAACAAAACTGATTTAGGCTGTGATGTTTAAATGATGCCCACACTATTATGTCACCACCAGCAGACATACCACCAGAACTACCAAGACAAGCAGGATGGATCCGATGCTTTTGTTCAGGTTTTGATGAGCCTGTGTGAACTGTAGCCTTAGTTTCCTGTTCTTTGCTGACAGGAGGGGAGGGGCGGCTGATGTGGTCCTTCTGTTCCTGTAGCTTATCTACTTCAAGCTTCAGCATGTGTGTTCAAAGATCTTCTTCTGCACACCTTGGGTATATATGAGTTAGTTGCCCTCCTATCTGACCTCTGTCATCATCAAGGCCAACCCGTCTGGAACCAGTTTTACTTAAATCACCTCTCCTCTTCATTTTTGTGCTCAGAATGAAATTCAGCAGGTCGCATTAGCCATGAACTAAAAGCTTTGATTTACGGCCGTCGTGTGAAAAGTGTATGAAGACATTACTGGAATTGTGCAAACACAATACTTGCTGTATATCTCACCCGCTGGGATGGACACAAAATCAGTGGGAGGACTTTACCTCCCTTTAACTTTATTAACTGTAAAAGTTAGCAAAGGACTGCAAAACATACATTTTCAATATTAGTCTATTCACTCAACTTCCAGTTACAGGTTATGGGCTAATAGTAAGACCACAGCATAAGCTGTCTTGTGACCTTTAAAACTCCTTTTCAGGTCATAGTCATCACATAATTCATCACTGTCTAATTAAATGTGAGCCACTGTCATTTCAGTGGAGACCATTAGCAGCCATCTGTCTACGTCGTTGCAGAGCCTAATGATGCTAGCATAAGTTGCAAGCCAATAAGACAGACTTAAACAAACAACAAATATATTAAAAAATAATTATACCTTTACGCAACAGAGTGACACTGCAAACGCTTTGAGATTCCAGTGTCACTCAGTTGTCTTAGATTAAAACTTGTATTTAAATCTCTGTCAGCCGAGGAGCTCTACCTTTGCATACAAAACAGAATATAATGTGCTTTTATTTGTCAGAAATGATTCCATGCTGAAGTAAACTCATTAATGGTTAAAAATCTGGATAGCGCTTTCTTTTCATCATCAGAACATTTATTGGATGAGTGAATATAAGAAAACTCAAGGACTGTGGGTGGATCAGCCAACATTAGCCAGCGAATGCGCTGGTGAGTCATTTAAAGTATGACTCCAAAGTAAAGAGGTGAGAGGATGCGAGAAACTTCAAAAGATCACACAAATTTCGGAGCTGATTATTTTTAATAATATAAGCAAAACCCTTTTCTCGTAGGGTTTGCACCAAAAGCAGCTCGTAGTTCACCCCGGCAAAGGGAATAAAGTGATCACTGCAGGAGAGCACACTGATCTGACAGTATATATATATATATATGTATAAGATAAAAGTTTGACCTTAGACATTATATGTACTCGTATGACATTCAAAAGTTTGACTCTGAAGAAAGAGAGGATTAAGGAAAAGTGTATGTTCAGAGTTAGGGTATGGGATCTGCCAGTCCATTGGAAAGTGTGGAGCTGCCCCAAAATAACCCAAGGTGCCCCGTTGGCTGCCTGAACCTATCTCAGCTATCATGCATTTTAAATTTAATGTTATTTAATATTTTTTAAAAACATTTTAAGACAATGGTGTAACTTCAAATCAGCCTGGAATCCTATTAAATGGTACAATATCACCACAAATCTGATTCCATCAACCTGCAATTTCTCTTAGTGTTTTCTTTCTTTTTATCAATGTCTGGTTCCAGTTCGCTTCCTCAAATCTACATTCAATCTCCAATGTAGATTTCCTCCTCTCTCTATCATCCATGCCCTGAAGCTAAAAATTGGAAATTATGAAATAAATTTGTCTGAAAAACTGTTTATCCTGAAGAACATCCTCAGAGGTTAGAAGGGCATCTAGTAACATTAAGCACTGCTACAACATCAACCTGATGTTTGGTGTATGCTTATTTTAAAAGCAACAAAGTAATAATTGTAACACAAATTAAGTTTAAATTCTCCTTCATTACAGTTTGTTACTCACATTCACAAGTATGCATAAATACATCCTTTAACACAGACATCACCCAGTGCCATTGCCCCAAAGAGATTGACATTCATGACAGCACATCCCACTTTTGACAGGCACCTGCTCTTTAGAGATATACATCTTTTTTTTACCTGCAATGATGGATGTTAAAGGGGCAACTAGATAAGAAGAGAATTATTAAAAAAATTATGTCCATTAGTAATGCTGTGTATCTAAAAACCACTCGTGCACATCTGAAGGGTCACTGCTATCAAGCAGAGATCCACCACAAGGCTGCTCTAATGGTTTTCTATCCCTCCTCTGGGCTGGGCTTTAGATGGAGCAAGAGAATTTTGTTGTGACATTTGTGGCTAAATTAAAAATGAGATGAAAAGAGAGGCTGAAATACAGTATTTATGTATGTATCTTTTAATCTGTGGGCAAGGTTTTTCAATTATCTAAAATATCAGACACCATCCATCCATCAATCCAATTATCGCTGATGCCATCACCTGTTTAAACTACTTGTGATTTAAAAAATGTTATTAAGGGCAGATGACTCTGAGGTCTACATTTGCTCAGTTAATTGTTAACCGGAGCTGTCATTCTGCCACTTTACTGATGTGCAGAGGTTTCATTCTTGTCAGATTATTCAGCCATGAACCCGATGACAGCTGCTGTTTGTTTGTATTCCCATGAGCATTATCAGCTACAGAATGGATGGATGATGAAAAAGTTAGCCACTCAAACTGTGTTTTATAACTTAAAACCCCCCCCCCCAAAACTTTGGCAGTAATAATGTAAACATTGCACTGAAAGGTGGTTATTTAACTCATATCACCTATGGAAAGTATACTCCGCCCCCCCTGCTATATAAATCTGTGACAAAAAGCCATCATAGATATCTGGATGTTCTGAAACTGGCTGTATTTGAATCAAAATGTACAATGGAAAGCCAAAGTATATTACAGAAGCTCTGCCTTTTTCAGGGATAAAATAATAGCAAGAACACGTGAGAAAATGTTAGTTAATTTGAGGAACTTACTAAAAGAAAATCCTCAAGGAACTTTAAATCTTAAAAGTCCTACATTAACATATAGATGGGACAGTAGACAACAGAGTCAGGGGGGAAGCTGAGATTGAGACAATGAAACTACAGCCAAGACACACAACCCAATCTGCCTAACAGTAATGTACACGTCTTCTAGCTCTAATATGGTAACTGTATACAGTTGTTATAGTTAATTAAAGCAACAGATTTGAGATATTTTAATCATTTTTTATTGCTTCAAAGACAACTGTAATAAAGGTGGCTGCATCCAGACTAATCAAATTTGATAGAGAGACTGTGTGATATTTATTATTGTGTGGAGATCAAACTGTGACTGAGGACCAGTAATAATTTCGACCTTGGATTTTTTAATAAAACAAAAAGACATTGGCCCCCTAGAATCTTTTTCCTCCAGCAATTTATGGTTCAGTCTAAGAGAGCTGACTCAGAGGATTACCAAGAATAACAAGTACAACTAAAATTACTAAGAAGTAGAAGATAAGTTGATTCCTTTGAATTAGATTTTGGGAAGCTGATAAAATCCATCCATCCATCCTTCAATTTTCTTAACTGCGGGGTTCAGAATTTGATGTGATGTCATAGTGTGAGGGGCAGAGTGTACCCCAGACAGGTTGCCAGCCAAAAGCCAATAACCCTTTTTCTGTAATACAAACACCAATATACCGCATCCATAAAGGTACTGTGGACCTACTGAATCACGCTTTAACAGTCACCTTTCAACCAGCACAAGCAGAGGAAACATTATAGCAATGGGATGAGCATATACAGTAGAAGACAACCTAAATATGCTAACTTTGCACAGAACACCCACGGGGGTCTATACGGAGTTGCATTATCTTACATAACTCATATTCATGGGTGATAATATTTCTCTTGGAGAAAAATTCTAATCCCTAAAGCATAATAAAAGCCCCCTGCTGTCTGTGAAAACTTCTACACATTTGATTATTAAATGCCATCAGCGCTGGTAAAAAGAAACTTTACTCACTTGGAAAACTGTTGTGTCAGTGTTTAATCTTATCATGCATTTATCAGAGTAATGGCTGAGGGTGTACGGGTGGGTGTTTTTTGGACGTTCTTGTGGCATTAAGCAGGACTGAGATCAAGAGAAATCATTAACATTATCTGAATACTTTTCAAATTTATCGTGGATGGTAATATTACGCTTTAGTTTTTTTTAAATCTTCCTTCATACCCACTCACATTAGCATACATCCAGTATATTCTCATGTTATCCACAAGAGATCACTTAATAGGTTTGAGGAGGTGCAGGTAAGACGTTGCACTGTTTTCTGTCAAGGCTCTGCAAACAAGGAATATCTGCTGACTTGGATTATTCTGGTAACAGACTGGAAAATGTTTATTCAGTGATTATGAAAGCTTGTACCAGCAAGATAAACTGGGAAGGACATAAGGTGCATCAGCGATCTACATGCAAAAACTCAAGTATTTTAAAGCGATAGAACCAACATCAGATGACACATATACACATATCTGATAATGACAAATGCCAGTCTCCTGCACTAGGTGGCAGACAAACATAAACATTTAAAAGCTACTGGACTGAGCAGCTGACGCTAGGCTTGCCCAGATCCATCGATGGGAACTGCTTCTTGTGAAGACGCCACATCTCTTTTGTGCCAGACATGTTGCTAAAAAACCAGATTATGAATATGCGCTCATTCCCTCCAGTCTACCTTTTATTTTCACACCGCGTTCAGCCCCGGAGCTCGACTTGATTAAAAATCAGCCCTGTAGCTCGAAACATGATCAATATTAAAGTGAGTGTGCTTTTGTTGGCCTATATAGCAGCACATCAGTTAAATGTATTAATACCCCCTGGCTGTTCAGAATGAATAATGAGGTTGTGGATAATTTTGAAAAAAGGGATAAAATTTCATACACTTTAGCATATAGAAACTTTCATTTTATTGTTGTTTTTTTGTTTTTGTTTTTTTTAAAAAGCCAACAGTAAGACCTAATACACAACAACCTAAACTGTTCACCTAAATGTTGCTGCATTTTATGCAGACAAATGCTCCACCATCTCCACCACCACCCACTTTCAACCTTTGACTGGTTATTGAGCCTACAGCTGAGACTCAGCACATCATTACTAAATTACTGATTACAGGCTTAAAGCGATACAAATGAGGAGGTTGCCCCCGACGCTTAATTGGTAGGATGTAATAACGGAGCAGTGATATGTGGGCCCTTAATTGTGTGTTTACTGCACTATTTATTGGAGGGCGTCCCTCCCCTGGCTGGTCGCTGATGAGGTGAGATCTCTTTCCACTGGCATGCTATCAATCCTGCTTCATTAAGGACATGGAGAATAGGAAGTGAAACCAGCACAGAATATGCCTTTCAGACTGATGTGGGCAGACGAATCAGCCCTGTTTATGAATTTCCAATTCCCTCTGAAGGAAAGTCCATGTAGAAAAGCAAATCATAAATAAGACCTTAACTTAGCTGCTGATTCAAAGCTTTTTAAAGTTAAATACTAAATTGAGGTACTGAATAAGGAAATAAGGGAGGGGATTCGAATAAAGTGACCACAATTCTTGCTAATGAAAATGTTAATGAATCATGCATCTGTGCTTCTGTGTATGTCAGTGCATGCGCAAATATCAGCAGAAGGAAATGGTCGAACTTCAACTTTATTTTTATATCTGACTGTGAAGTCTACTCCAAAGGGAAACATTTTAATCTAATAACTTCAATACCGACAGAGTCTGTCAATTCTGTCAACTATATTTACTTAGCCGGAGTGGAAAATCTGGACTAGATATCTCTAAAATAGAATAATATATTCAATATATTAAGTATTCTGAGTGAAGGCTATGGACTTTTTTGTGCCACCTTGACCAACCCAACATGCATGGTAGTGTGGCCTAAAGCAAAAAGTAAAAATAAAAATTCAAGAAAAGCATACAGTCAAGGATGTTTGGCTCATCAATCCACAGACATGATGAATTTACAGGATCTCCTCAACTGAGACATCCAGGCTGTGCTACAGCCGGGGGGACGTTATTTACTGAAGAATTCCTGGTTCTTTATTCAGACCAGCGTCATGGATTTTGATTCCGATCGCTATCTAAAACAGCGGAGGGTAGTTGTGCCACACCTTCAGCTGAACTAAATCCCGCTCAATATTTTTTTAATCTCTTTATAAACTGCTAATTTTAAGAGTAGATGTCATAGTTAGGCAATGAAAATGTGAAGCAGACATAGTAGAAATGCCAGTATTTTATCACTATTTTATCAATAATTGCAAAAACAATTGTGAAAGAAAATGTGCAAGTTTTTGCTAAATTTTAAAGACTAACTTATACAAGTAACTTAATGAAGTTTTATCGCTTCATCTGCAAGTTTTTGGTTCTTTTCTTCTACTTTGAGAGAATTTTAGTTGGTTTTGGGCTTGAATGAGTACATTAAAGTGAGGTTCAATGAGATGGAAATGCATAGTACAATGAACAGGTCAGACAATCTGTATCTGGATTTGTTGAACTCTTTTTTTTGATCACAAATTAAAACAGATCCAAACAGAACCAACATATTCAGTGCTGACATGTGAGTAAGAATATTTAAAATAACGATTCATAATTTAGTGCCATCACATCAGCAACGAATGTCCGCCATCCATTCTGCATCTGAGAACTCGGATGCCGTTGCCTTTCTTCTAAAAAGCCCCTCTTCTATTTCTGCCCTTTAGGTCCTCTAGTGTTTTTTTTAGCACCTGACAACAGTGTGTTAGCCCATGTTTATCTCATCCACCTCATAAGTGCAAAAGACTGCCTGTGACTCAGTGCTCTTGTCCCAATCAAGTTAACTATTTTAGCTACAACATCAACCAAAAGGAAAATTTTTGGTACTGTAAAAACAGCACTTTTAGCCTGGTATATAATACAATGTAAAAATACCAATTTTAGTTTTGGATTCGTTTTAGTCACTTTATCTTTGGTCACTTTGCTATTGGTTCCAGCACCAGCAAGTTTATCTTATTTCAGCCCAAGCATGCAGTTACCTCCATGAATAAATGACTCTTTTAGTAAGTACATTACTGCCTGATCATGTGGGCCAGCCAGGAACAACCAAAGGGCCAGCTATGGCCTCGGGGCGATACAACAGCCAGACCTGATCTGACACAATTAGGTGTTACTGCACAGAGTAATGAATCTGGTACTGTTTTAATTCTTTTTTTTTCTTCTTCTTAACTTGTTTATAAGAAGCAAGCTGATTATTTGTGCTCAGATTTGTTTGTGTGATTCATGGTCACTGTGGGTGGAAGAGAGCTAGATTTCCTTCTGCTTTTTTTTTTTTTTAAAAGAAATTATATTACTCTGAGACCCAGTTTGGTATAAAGGTCTAGGCATTAGTAATGAAGACACATTCCCTGCAAAAGGATGGTTTCTCTAATCATTGGACCAGTACGGGCATTCCTGTAGGTTTCCTCTCAAACAATTGCTTCCCTCAGAAAGGAAATCAAGACTAAACAGTATATCTAAAAACAGCACAGAACCATCTGCTCTTTGAATTTTCAACATTAACTGCTTATATATCTGTAGTTTTTTATTTGATCAGAGACACTGCTGAGAAATCATAAACTGTCGCAGTGTATTTGGCTTGAAAGTGATTTGGCGGTTCTAGGGAAACCACAGTTTTTACTGTCAGTTAATTATACATCTGCATCTATGCACAGTTCATACTGATCAGATGGTTTTGTGCCTTTTTATGTGGATTCTACGCAACACGAGCTGGGATGCTTGACAAAGACAGCAGGGTGGCGGTGAAGCTGCAAATGAGGATCAAACTGAGGTCCACACCTCCGCACAATATATAGCATGTGGGCTGAAGTCAATTATAAATCCAGTCAGACTGATTAGCCCGTCTTACACTTGGAATTAGCTTCTGCTGAATAATTTTTAAAGATCTTTAATTAAGTTCTCACCAGGCTAATTGCCCTCCATTTTAAAACAAGCACTAAAATCAATCAGCTGGTGAGAAACGCATTAATTGACACTCAGAGTAGATGCATAAATATGGTTGCCATGGTGATTTTCCCCCTCATCTGTATGTTCATGTACACAGTAAGTACTAAAACAGTAAATATTAAAATGTAAAGACAATGTCACTTTCTTGCTATCAGTATTTAAAACGAACACAACACAGTTAGCGTTTCAAAACACGTTTCGGCTGAAACTAATAGACACATCCGCTTGGATGATACTTTTGCTTTCATTTGTAGTTTCGGCTTGTAGGCATCACACATTTTGAATTTCCCAGTCTTAGCGAGAACATATAGTTGCCCATGGGAAATCTACCCGAGGCTTGCATAAAGCAAGGCCAATCAAAATAAATTGGGAAGGCTCCTGTCACATCAAGTGCAGCTGCTCCAAAGTCATGTTTTCATTTCTGACCTCCCCGAAGATTTATGAAAAAAGACTTTATGGAGGGCCTCCGCTCACTAAAGTGGTGCTACACCTTTTTGGCAATTTATGTGTCCATGCAATATTTTAGGCAGACTTTTTAAAGCTATAGTTACTATAAAGGTTATTTCATACAAAAACCTGTTATCACCATATAAAAAATGCATTCCTATATGCTATTAATCTACCCAACACGTTATACGATAACATGATATAACGAAAACACACATTACAGCTCACATCTTGTTTTACATTATTTTAAAAAGGTGCATTTAAAATGTAGTCCAGCATTCAAAATAAACTTTCAAACATCTTATAACAAGCAATGAGTGACAGTTTATGATAAAGAGAAGAAAAACAATTTAAGTATTCCAGTATGCATTAGATTAGTATTATGTTCAGGTGGAAATTTGTTATATCCAAGTCCAGTGTAATGCAAGGTGTAAAGGCAGCTTGAGAAAATCGTATTAACTGAATTATTTTAATTGCAGTTGAAGCTAAATATGTGCAGGAAAAACATCTGCATGAAAAAGGCATGTCAGTGGACTTTGTAGGGATAACAAAGGAATGGCAATCATCTAAAGGAATCAGCACTCCTATTAATCTGAACCAATGCTGCTGCTGTAACAGATAAGAAAAGCTGATGGAATAAAACACATAAATGTAAGGATGACTAGAAAAAGATCTTTAAAGCGCTATACAAATACAGGCCCATTTACCATTTTAATTTTTACAATCTGTCATTACTTTTTGGTTTTCTATTGGATCCAAGTACAATTCATTCCACCTTTTGTCCACTCGCTTCTCTGCAAATTCTCACTCGTTCCTCTCCTCTCCTCTCCAGGCAGACATTTCTTTGATCCTAGGATCCCACGCCTTTCACCCCCTCTCTCCAATCCTCTTGGGGTCTTATTAACAGACACGCAGTTCTCATGTTTTATTGCCTATGATAAAACCTTGCCTCTGATCTCTCATTACAGGCTGGCTCTTTGGAAATGGCCCTGCACTTTTCGGCTTAATATTGCCCGTAATGGGGCAAAAAGCTAAATGCACAATCTGAATATGTTGGGTACCAGGTCTCTGTGCATTAATAAGCCATTAGCTCATGCTGGGATTGGCCTGATTCTGGCATCTTTTTCAGATTTAACATGAGAATATGTTTTTTTTTTTCTTGACTGTTGTTGTGGTCTATAGTTATATCTAAACATGTAACTTGTAAACAGGCTGAAACGTATGTACAAACACACCCACATGTGCACATTTTTTTTAACATATGCACCAAAAAACAAGTACACATATACAGAAACAAGCACACTAATATTGTTCAGGCTGGTCTGTGTTTTATCTTCACACATTTGTCTTACATGATGTATTAGATGTTGAGTGCATCTCAGCTCTCTCGGGGCTCCAGCTAGCCTCTTAGACTGTCACACATCCTTCTAGTCCCTTTGGGTGACATGATGACAAGAGACCTGCAGGCTGAAGAAATTTGGCTGCTTTCTTTTGCTTCTTTCTTTCTGTCCCCCTTTTTCACCCCCTAAGGTTTTGATTTTAGACATTTGTAGGTCATACATTTACGAAGTGAGAACATTCCTGTTCAGTTAAATAAAAGTCATTCATCAAGTGATCCATTATTATTATTATTATTATTATTATTATTATTATTACTTCAAACACTGCCCTGATATAGAAAATACTAATCACACATTTTATCGTCACTATTTACCTTATAAGAACACTTTTTACTACTTTATACAAATGTTCTTATAAACCTACATCCACACAAATTTACTATTGTATAGGATATTGTATGTCTAACCAGCATCGTCTCATTTTAAATGATAAGGTGATGGTAAAGAAAAGCCATGTATATGTCCTCATCAATAATTAAAGCTGGCTATCCATACAGGGATACAGGGGATAGGGGGTAAAACCATGTTGACTAAATGTCCTCATTCATCAAAAGAGGTGACGGGACTGAGAACTCACTGTGTTGACTGCCCTTGTTATCAGCCACTCGCCTGCACAGCTGCTCCTCATTTGCTAATTGGCTTCTCTGTGTATAGAGGCCCGATTTACACGTGTTTTCATCAGATTGTTTATGTTGCCTGGTTGTTGTGGAATTAAGAACCATTCAGGCCTACCTGCCACCGATGCTAGCTGCTAATTGTTTGTTGCTAGTTGGTAATTAGACTACAGCACAGCTAAACAGAGCACAGCCTCTTTTTAAACGCTTGTTTGTTTTTTGCAACGAAAACATACATACGCTTGTAAAGTTCTTAATACATACTGTCAAAAAAACACACAGTGGGATTTATCTAATGAAATATAGTGTGTTAAGTACTGACACCCTGTTAGGACCCTGGATAGAACCACCTCACTGCTTATTGTTTTCGTGCTATGCTAAGTTAGCCTCTGGGTTCCAGGTTCATATTATATAAGAGTGGTATTGATCTAATTATTTAACTCTTGGCAAGCAAGGGAATTAGCATGGTTTCCTAAACTGTGGATCTATTCATTTAATCTTCCTCATTATTTGTGTTAGTGCCATTAGCTAAAACTGTGTTTCACAAATTATGTGTTGGCAGCGTTGGGAGCATAGAATTGTCCTATTCTGTCCAAGTGGCAACCTCCGGGGCAGAAAAATGAAGCCAGTGCTGAAGTGCCAAAAACTGCAGTGTCCACTTGAGGCTGGCTCTGAAAGCGAGTAAATCACTTAGTAAAGTGCCCAGCTTTGCAGCATTAAAAAAGGTTTGTTTACCTCTTCAGAACCTGTGGAGGGTTAGAGGTGAAAACATTTTTGTAAGGCATTGTGCTAGATCAGCAATTAATTTTCTCAAGGGGCCACATGAGATACCAGCACTATTGTGGAAGGTCATACTGATAAGAAGAACTTAATTCTGCTCCATAATAATTTTTTTTATCTCTGTTTTAAGCTGCTGCTGGTAAGAGTAGATGTTACAATTCCCATTTTGGTCCATTTCAGCCCCGGCACATCTAAAGATGTAGTTACGTCCATGAACAAATCATGTTGTGTCATCTCTTTCTTTGAGTGCATTGCTGTGAGATCCTCTGTAATCTCAGCCTGTTTGGTTATCTCATGTCCAAACATGAGTAACTGGGTTGTGTCACGTACATCACGACTCTTGTCCACATCCACGGAGAAAAAGTCAAAACTGTCCACTCTGTTTTTTAACTGAAGCTTCATATTTCCCGCAATGCCCTTGATCGTGTTACTGTTCACCTGAAGAGGGGTGAAATGCTTCTGTTTGTTTCTGATTAATTCCCCCATCAGAAAATGGCTTGCCATTTTTTTGCAGCTTTGTGGGGAAATCCACAACCAAGCTATCTCCACTTTTTTCTTAGGATAAGTCTGGCTGCTGAAGTGTGAGGATTCACCATCTTCTGGGGATTCAACGGAGGCAGCCGTTGATATATGTCTGTAGCTTGCAGAGTGGTCTTTTTTCCATTAAATCACAGAGGAGTATACTTTTCACACTGGTCTTAAATATTCTCAGTTTGGTGGATTTTCCGATCCCTTTTGAGCTCCAAACATTCTTAATGATCAGAAAAGTAGTTCGTGCTTTGCCTATTCTTGCCATCACCTCATTAAATATACAAAACATTAAATATACTATGGGGGTTTTATAGCACAGTAAGCTGACTGACAGGATGAAAGATTTTATTTTTGTATGTCTTTAATATTAATAGACTATATGCTCCTTATTATATTTCAAAACATTTTTTCATGGTCTGGCCAATTGTCAGCCTGTCAGATGGGAAGAAGAAGTAGAGATGTAGGGAATAATTAACAGGATTTGACAGGCTGCTTCCTCCAAGCGTTCACTCCAGATGTTTGACTGACAAGTGGAGTGTGAGGGTCAGACTTGTGTTGTCTCTGTCTTTTCTCTCTTTCGTGTCTCCCACTTGCTTCGCTGTTCCCTGTACTCTCTGAAATTGGCTAGTAGTTGGACTGGCATAAAAAGATGACGCACAGAGGTCTAAACACTAAAGGACTTGCTTGGATGTGAGCTGTGTGGTCCCGTTTGCTTCATGACGAGAACAGCAAAGAACAATTTTAAAGCTGCAAGTCTCCTTCAAACATAAACCCACGCTCCCTGGGTCTCGGCAAGCCTCTCTGCTTGTTTTATGAGCCTGATTCAAACACAGTCCACCATTATGGCTTATCTGTTCTTTTGCAGGTATAGTTGACTTGTTTGTTGTTGTTATGCTTTTTTCTTAAAGGAAATAAAAGTAATTGATGGCAAAAAGCCACTGAGAAATTCCTCACCAACAACACCAGCTTTAGTAAATTGTCTGTACTCTTGTTGTGATGTATAACTATCCCAGCTCAGAATAAGTACCTTCTTATGGTTATATTTCAACGTTTACCATTATTGCATCTCCGTTTTCGCTACAAAATCTCAATGCAATCTCCCTAACACTAAAAACAAACAGGTAAAGAGTACCCAGATCCACTCGCTTTAACATTTCATTCTCCATCATGTATCTGATTAATAAAGGTAATTAAATCAGGAAGTAAAACACATCCATAGAAGAAGGCTCAGCTTTAATTACTACTGCTGGCAGTGCGCAGTCCAAGCAGCACAATAAAGTCAGGGAACCTGAAAACTTAATTACATGGGTGCCATATATACAAGCACCCACCAGTCTACTGCCACCTGAGATTGAGTTTGATTGCAGTTAGATTGGAGAAGAAAATGAGAAATGGGTGGTGGGGTGGGTGAGTCAGGGCTTCAGTCCCACAATTACTTCCTGGCTTTCATTAGTCCAGTTTGTTATATGAGGACCTATCTTGGTAGCATCGGCACTACCCTGGGGCCTGAAATTTATAGTCACAAACATCAATGAAGACTTTAATAATCCCCAACTAGGCACGCGCATGCACATATTCATACACACAATGAGGAAGCACACATTTCACACACTTGGAAAAGACTTTGAGACTGACGATGAAGGGTCTTAAATGCATAGGGGGACTTTGGACATGCACACAACCTACATACAGCACATCAAACATGCTCAAAGCAAAGCAAAAAAAAAAAAAAGGCACACACACACACACACACACACACACATACACATATGCTTCAAGCATATAACACAGCTAATTACTGAGACCCAAGCCGTTGGCAACCACGAGCTGAATCTGATTTCAGTCTTCCTTCCAGGTAACTGATTTCTATCCTGAATGTGTATCTGTGTGTATTTAGTGGTGCACAGAGCACATCACACAAAGCATCTGTGTCATTGCATTTTGCATCCCTGTATGTGTCTACAGGTGTGTCTTTTTGTGCCGTATCTGAGCGTGTGTGTGTGTGTGGATTAATGAGTGTGTCACAGATTGCGCAACCAGGTACTCTGTATGTTTGTCATCAGCATAATAACACGACTGTATCTGTTACGGGGCAGAAGTTTGTCTTGTAGGGGGTTTTAGTCGGGGTAAATGTAGTTATACGGATTGTCCACCCATCCAGAAGGAAGCCTCCTTGTTATGAAGGACGGGAAGACTCAGGGTTGAGTAATCAGCATCATGGGCTCATCCGATTAGAATAAGAATAAGCAGTCATCTAATCATTCACGGGGTTCTCATTTTATTCTCAAATCAATAATGCAAAAGGAGGAAGGAAAGAAAGACACACATGGACTGCCAATGCTGAAAGAAAACAGAGATTTAAGTTACTCATTACCTTAAACAATACATAAAATACAAAACCCAAACAGAACCTCACCTCTGCTGCCGCCCCGTGTGGGAGTGAAGAAAGAGTGAGCCAAAAGTAAATGCAGTCCTTATATAATGTGTGACAGGTGAGTGCAATTAAGGACAAGCACCACACCAATCAAAGGTGAGAGAACTAAACAAGGTGCATCTGGTGAAGTGAGTGGGTGTGCTGGGATGTGCTAAAAGGTGGGTCTTTACAACAGCCGCCCCCATATTTCTAGTGAGAAATATGTTGATATGACCAGAATCAGTCTTTGTCTGGAAGCGGGGGCAGTGGGATCAGACAGGAGACAGGGCGGATATAGGTTTTATCCTGTGCTAAGACTTCCACGGTTCTGATGCGGTCATCTGGGCTTTTCAGGAGGCGTGTCACTCTTCCTACGGGCCAAAGGGCACGTGGAAGGTGTGAATCCATGATCATTACGACAGAGTTCAATGTGAGATCTGGGTTTTCCCTCTGCCATTTGTGTCTTCTTTGGAGGGATGGTAGATAGTCTTTTATGAAGTGCCGCCAGAAGTGATCTGCCAATATTTGGGCATGTCGCCATCGTCGTCGACCTAGGAGGTCAGAATCAGAATAGGATACCAAGGGAAGTGACGAATCATGTCGGCCCATGATGAGAAGGTTTGGGGTTATGGGATCAATATCCGCAATGTCTGAGGATACATAGCCTAGGGGTTTTGAGTTAAGAATGCCTTCAATCTCAATTAGGACTGTTCTTAAGACCTCTTCAGTGACCATTTGTGCACCAATGGTTCTCTTCAGAGCATTCTTCACAGAACGTATCTCCCTCTCCCAGGCTCCACTGAAATGGGGTGCATGCGGGGGATTGAACTTGAAATGGATTCTTTTAGTCATCAGGACCGGCTGTAGAGTTGGAGTAAGGTTGTTAAAAGCTGCCCGTAGTTCCTTATCTCCTCCTTTGAAGTTAGTTCCTTGATCACATATAATTTCCAGGGGTGTTCCTCGTCGAGAAATGAATCGTTGGAGGGCTATGAGGAAGGAGTCGGTATCCATGCTGTTTAGAAGGTCAAGATGTATACACCGAGTCGTGAGACATTTGAATATTATTCCCCACCTTTTCTCCGATCTGCGGCCGATCTTGACCATGTATGGTCCAAAGCAGTCTATTCCTGTGGAGTAGAAGGGTGGTTTGAATAACCTAAGACGAGCAGCAGGCAAGTCTGACATTTTTGGAATGATGGGCTGTGCTCTCCATTTCTGACATGCAGCGCAGCTATACTGATGCCTGCGTACTGCTTCCCTTCCTCTGAGAATCCAAAATTTCTGACGTATTTCAGCAAAAAGTCTTTCTGAACCAGCATGATGCAGTTTGTCATCATAATTTTGTATGATCAGTTTGGTCACTGGATGAGCAGGATCAAGTACTATTGGGTGAATGACATTCAATTCCAAGTCTGGGCTTTGCCGTAGTCGGCCTCCTACATGGATAAGTCCAGAATTCCTGCACAACACTGGTGACAAACACAATAGACGGCTGTCGGATGAGAGGGGTTTGTCTGACTGTAAACGGGCTAAATCTTCACCGAAACTGTCCAGTTGTGCCTGACGAAGGATTTCTTGTTCTGCTGTTAGATAATCAGCTGCAGAAGGAATGTTACCCTTTTGGTTGGAGAGTGAACGAGCCGTGAAATCCAGTAGCTCTTGATAGGTTCTGAAGCTGGGTGTGTATGTATGGGAGGGGGTACTGACAATACCAAAAAAGTAGGATTTCTTTAACTCAGTCTGATCATCATCAGGATGGAGATCTGTAACTGTGGGCCAGTTATTCGGAGGTTCATGCAGAAACGAGGGACCCTCGGTCCACCTGTTTGGGCTAAGGAACTCTTTCAGAGATTTACCTCTTGTAACATCATCAGCAGGATTTGTGGCTGAATTTATGTATCTCCAGTCTTGACTGTTTGTGAGGTTTTGAATTTCTGAGACTCTAGCTCCTATGAATACCTTGAAACGGCAGGAATCTGACTGAAGCCAGTGAAGTACAGTTGTCGAGTCAGTCCAAAGGGTGGTAGTCCTGACTGGTAAGGTGAGTTCTGTTTGTATGAGCTCACAGAGGCGTGCGCCTAGTAGGGCTGCACATAGCTCCAGTCTGGGTATTGTTAAATTCCGTTTAGGAGCAACACGTGAGCGAGCTAACAAGAAACTCAGTTCCACATGACCTTCAAGATCATCTGATCTCAAATATGCGACAGCGCCATATGCTCGCTCTGAAGCGTCACAGAAGATATGAATGTCTCGAACTGTGGTAGAAACATCCATTTCCTTAGAAGTATAGCAATGTGGGATGGCAATTTGAGGAAGATAACAAAGTTCTTCTTCCCAGGACTTCCATGCCTCTAAGAGGTTGGGTGGAAGGGAAGGGTCGTCCCAATTTCTCTCTTTTCTCCATAGCTCTTGCACCAAGGTTTTGGCGCGTGTTGTGAATGGGAGTAAGTAGCCTAATGGGTCATACAGACGGGCAAGTACTGCATAGATACGACGCATTGTGGTGGGGTGTGAGGCTAGAGTTCTGTATTTATAGGCAAACAAGTCAGTCTCACAATTCCACAATAATCCTAATGTGCGTTCATGTGGGCCAGATGGCTTGTCTTCAGTCAGGCAAAGTTCATTACTTGCCGTTCTTACCTCAGATGGTAGATGGCTAATCACAACAGGATTATTGCTGGCCCACTGGCGAAGGTCGAAGCCTCCTTCTGATAGATGGTTTCTTAATTTGTCTAGGAGTGTTCGAGCCAACTCTGCTGATGGAAAACTCTGCAAGCAGTTATCAACATAGAAACACTGCATTACTGAAGACTGCACATCTTTGTCAGATTGATATTCCTTCACATGTTTCTGCAGTGCATAGATTGCACAACAAGGGCTGCAGGTCGTACCGAAGGGGAGTACCTGCCACTCATACACTGAAGGGGGAGCTGCTTTGTTCATGTCACGCCACAAGAATCGGAGGAGTGGTTTATCAGGAGGCAGAAGACGGACTTGGTGAAACATGCCTTTGATGTCGCCACTTATTGCCACTGAATGTTGCCTAAAACGCAACAAAACACCGAGAAGTGTTGGCCCAAGGATTGGTCCTGGCAATAGGTACTTATTGAGACACTGACCTTGAAATGTGAAAGAGCAGTCAAAGACTATGCGATCTTTATTGTTGTGACTTGTCATATGATGAGGAATATACCAGGCTTCTTTGCTATTGTGCATCTCCTCTGGGCTAAGTTTAACTACATAGCCTGCTTGCTCCAATTTCAAAATCTGATCCTTGTAAGACATGGCTTTGTCAGGATCTTTAGCTAACCGAGCCTCAGTGTTGCGGAGTCTAGACATGACTACAGTTGGAGGGACATTCAGAGGAGGGAAGTTTGCCATCCGAAGAAGAGGAGTGGCGTAGCAATTAACACCATTGATCTCAACCCTTTTTGTGGCCTGTTCAAGGAGTTCCAGTGCCAGTTGATCTTGCTTTGATCAGATCACAGATTTCTCACTGTATTCAGGTAAAGTGTCTAGTTGCCATAGCTTCTCAACATGATAACGCAGTACGTCTGCAGATGAACTGAGAGATGTGAACAAACACTGCACATGCGCTGTTCTGCTCTGGGGCTGGAAATCTGTGATCGGACCTTGAAGTGTCCATCCTAATTGGGTTTTAACTCCTGCAGGAGACCCATATGGTCCCTGTCTCAATGGAGCAGTAGGCGTGATGAGGCGAGTATGATCTGAGCCTATGAGCAGGAGTGGCGCTGCTTTATTAATAATGGGTAATGGGATACCTTGAAGATGCTTGTATCTCCGTTGGAGAGATGATACAGGGTAGGTGTGTTCTGAAAGTGCTAGGTGACTTGCAGTGAAGGCATTATTAATTGTGTAGGTTTTCTCTGGGTGTGCGATGGGTGAGATTTTGAAACTTACGGAAGAACCTTGAATAGTTTCAACTTCTTGACGGACAGTTCTAAGTGATAATCTCTCTGCTTCCCCAGTCAGGTTGAGATGCTGCGCAGCTGATGTTAGAAGAATGGTACGCTGGGAGCCATCGTCAAGTACTGCATATGTTTCAAGAGTTCTTTTTCCATTTTGCAGGAGCACTTTCACAACCTTTAAAAGGACACTAGGACAATCACTAGGTCTATCAAAGTACAGTGTCCTCACTACAGGATTAGTTTCAGTTGTCGATCTCTTATTTACATCACATAGGATCTGTAGATGTCGTCCCATGCAGGTGGCACATGCTTTCCTCAGGTCACACTTTGCGGCCTGATGAGTCCTAGCACAACGCCAACACCGTTTGTTTGCTTTTATCCAGTTTATTTTCTCATCCTTTGTCTTCTGAATGAAATCGGGACACTTACTAATGTGGTGTTCAGGTGAGCGGCAATATGCACATGTTGCCTTAGTTGTTATGATCGGTTGTGCTGCCTGTACAAGATCATCAGATGTATTTGCCCCATGTAATATTGTTGTAAGTGGAGAGGTGTACTTATGGGCAGGTCGTGGCTGGTTGAAGGATGAAACAGGACTGGCCTTTCTGGGTTGACACTTGCATTCCATTTGCAACCAGGATGAGAATAAAGGCAAGGTATATGTCATTTCTCCCTGTTCCCTGTAAACGTGCCGTTTGAAGCGACTGAAATGCTCTGCAGGCAACTTCGCTAACAAGCGATCAACATGGGAGCCACAGTCTAGTTCTGCACATCCTTGTTCTCCCATAGTGCTAAGCAACCCAACTAAAGCCTGTACACGAAGAGCAAAATTATCAAGACTCTGACCATCACCTGCTCTGATAGGAGGCAGTTCCAGTATATTCTTTAGCTCTTTCAATGCCAGCTGTCTTGGTTGCCCATAACGCTCATCAAGGGCTTTGATGGCTTGAGTGTATGGGTCAGGAGCGTAGGAAAAGGCAAGAGCTAATCGTTTAGCTTGGTCTACTTTGAGGTGATCAAGAAGGACATGATATTTGAAGTGCTCTGTCTCATGAGGATCAAGAAGGTTTGTAAGGGCCATCCGTAACATCCTGTATTGCATTTTGTCTTCTCTACTAAGGTCTGGAAACGAAGGACCTTCAAGCTTATATACATGTGTTCTCGTGCTAGAGGAGTGACCCGAGCTAGCAGTAACAGGTATCAAAGGTTTCTGTTCATGTGAGGCATTGGATGTAGCTGGTTGCGGCTCTAGAGGAGGGCAATGCTTGTGGTCAGATATGCAAATGAGAGGTTGGACAGGGTCTTCAGCTAAAGGAACAGCAGGTTGAACACATGAGATCTGGTGGGGATCCTGCCGTGATAAGGCCAGGAAATCAAAAGGAGTCTCACCTTCTGTAGCAAGGACTGCTCTAGGCAAACCAGTTGAAGGGACTGCAGCATCTAATATGGTTGAATTAGGTAAAGGAGGGCTGGCAGCCGGAACTAAGACAGACTGACGGCTAATCTGTGGGGGCTGGAAGGGTGATTGACAGGTTGCTGTATCAATCACTGGGAGCTGCTCATGTTGTTGATGTGTTTGAGGACTGGCCCGTAAACTGCATACAGAAGATTTGATTCCATCAGATGAGACAGTGCGAATTGAAGATCTGGAGCTACGAGAATGGGAAGGAGATGATTGAATCATAAATTGCTTAATCTCCTTCATCGTCGTCAGGAGTTCCCTCATGACCTCATCTTGGTTGGTGGGTAAAGGAGCAGGGGATGTCTCTGGTTGACTTTCTGACTCTCTGACAGGATCCTGCAGCCCATGTGTGTCTTTGTCACTGTGCTGGCATTCGGTTTGACTCTCTGTATCGCATGTAGCTCTTCTACTTCCAGGATACTGAACGTCATACTGCTGCAGGTGGGCAGGAGGTCGACTATCACGACTGGATCTTCTCAAACCTTCAGTCAATGGCTGCTTTGAATCCATGACGCTAACACTACTCCGGCTCGGAGGACCATGTTATGAAGGACGGGAAGGCTCAGGGTTGAGTAATCAGCATCATGGGCTCATCCGATTAGAATAAGAATAAGCAGTCATCTAATCATTCACGGGGTTCTCATTTTATTCTCAAATCATTAATGCAAAAGGAGGAAGGAAAGAAAGACACACATGGACTGCCAATGCTGAAAGAAAACAGAGATTTAAGTTACTCATTACCTTAAACAATACATAAAATACAAAACCTAAACAGAACCTCACCTCTGCTGCCGCCCCGTGTGGGAGTGAAGAAAGAGTGAGCCAAAAGTAAATGCAGTCCTTATATAATGTGTGACAGGTGAGTGCAATTAAGGACAAGCACCACACCAATCAAAGGTGAGAGAACTAAACAAGGTGCATCTGGTGAAGTGAGTGGGTGTGCTGGGATGTGCTAAAAGGTGGGTCTTTACAACACTCCTGCTGTGACATACCTGGAACACCTCACCCAGGAGACGCCCAAGAGTTTTCTAGTCAGATTCCCAAAAAATCTCATCAGGCTCCTTTCTATGTGGAGGAGTAGAGGTTCTACTCTAAGGGAGAGGCTAGTCACTCTTTGGAGAAAGCTTGTTTCTGCCACTGGTATTTGTGATCTTGTTCTTTCAATTGTTACTCAAGCTCCTGTCAATAGGTGAGGGTAGGGATGTGGATCATCAGGTAAATCAATCAACGCTCGGTTTACCAGAATTGACTGGTACAGCATCTGCATCACTGCAGATGTCGGGCTGCTTTTGTTGCCCCAAGGTAGGGTCTCCCAAATCAAATTGTTCCTAGGTGAGAGGCCAGATGAAGAGTGATTCAGTCGAGTCTTATGAAAGGAACTAAATCAAGGGAACAGTCTAACCAGTCAACCCTGGGATAGGTTTACCAGGGCCCTATACGATCCCCAGCTATTGAGGATGGCTACTGGCTATAGTTATAAAGAATATGTTCTATGAGTCTCTATAAGTATCACTTATTCCTACATTTCTGTACAGTTATGGCATTTGGTCATTTTAATTTCTCTCCCCTGGTGTGCTGAAATAATACTTGTGAGTCATTCGATAACAAAATATCATAAACAGCTGGCACAGTTTAACAGACTTGGACATTGACAATTTTTCCATCTATCAGCAGTGTTGGGACTAACGCGTTATTAAGTAACGCGTTACAGTAACTACGTTATTATTGTGGTAACGAGCATGGTAACTAGTTATTATGCCAAAATCAGGAACGCGTTAGTCGTTACTGGGATTTAGATACGGTCGTTACTCGTTACTTCGTGTGGTGGCTATCGCGGAGCTTCCACAGATTCAGTAACATTAGCAAGTGTTGGAGGCCAGCAGGTGGATGAAGGAAAGGGGACGCAGAAGGAAAAGAGACCCGAGGCGGCCGCCGGTCCAAGTGTGAACTTCAGGTAAGAAGTTATGACCTGCAGTCTATCTGGGTCAGATATAAACCAAGTTTAGGTGGAGTTTATTTTCGTTATTCTGACTTTTTCCGTACTGCGTACTAGCTAGCATGACGGAGTTTCTATACAGCTGGGTGGGTGCTATGAAGTTAATGATGTTGAACTTTATTTTGTTCATAAGTTATTAGAGTTGCCAACCGTCCCGTCTGGTATTCAGAGAAAATTACGCATTTCTTATTGAGGTGAAAAGGAAGAGTTTGTCTTCTCTCATTCTCCCCCTCCCTCTGTTTCTACTTCAATCATGAAAACTGATCAACGATCAGCTGATCAGCTTTTCTCTCTTGTTTGTTTATCGCCCACTGTGCGCCAGAAAGAGGAAACCAGTCGATGTCGCGTTAAACAACAGCAGCACATTTAAGCTTGATCAGCTGTTGTTAGAATTTATTTAATATTAATTTCTAGTATCAGCTGATGTTTGCTGGAGCCACAGCTGTAAAGCTGCTGGTCATGATGTCGGTTTGGTTATCTGGTGAGAGGGAAACATGCAGATGAAACCAGGAGATGTCCTTACTGAATCATCAGAGCTGAACAGGTGATGGAGAAACAGGTTTACCTTTTAGGTGACATAAATGAGTTGAAGGGAAGTTATGAACTGTTTCTGAGAGACAGATAACCCCAGGATCCTTTTTTAGGTAGCTGACAGCTGGTAACTGTGCAGGTGCGGATCTAGCAAAGTTTTGCCAGGGGGGCCAGGTAGGGCATTAACAGGGAAAGGTGGCACAAAGAAATACTTTTCTTTCTTATTCTCATTTAAAATGTCTAGCTTTTAAAAAATAATTATCTGAATCTTACAACAAAGGATTGATAGATTGATGCATATATACCATCAAAACAGTGAACATCACTGTCACAACAGCGTTTGTTTTCATTCAAAGGCTTTATGATTTTTCCTATAATGGTGGGCTGGTCTCTAGTCAAAATGCCCGGGCCAATTTTTTGTCCCCGTCCAGCCCTGTATGCAGCTCATCTGCAGTCTGGTGTTGCCTACATCTTCCTATTCAGAAGGCAGAATTTCCGAGTTCTGAGTACAATCAAAGCACCACGACTGCAGTTTTTGTGTTGGATGTAAAAGGCGCACATGACGCTATGACGTAGGCTAGAATCATGGCAGCAGTCAATGACGGTCCAGGCGTGGGATTTCGCTCGTGGAAATATGCACATTATCTTTTCCTTTCTATTGGTAGGTGGCACAGTGCACTTGTGGCAAGTAAGCAAGCTAGAAGACTGGCAAAGTTGTGGAAGCAACACATTAACAAGAGAATTCTGAGTAAAATCAAAGTTACTTTCCCTAGTAACTAGTTACTTTGAAAGTAACGAGTAACTTGAAGTAACTGAGTTACTTTTGATAGAAGTAACTAGTAATGTAACTAAGTTACTATTTTAAAGTAACTTACCCAACACTGTCTATCAGCCATACCCTCTTGAGGATCTTTATGGCTTCAAGCCTTCCAGTAGAGAGGTCACTGACAAATAATTTCACATCTAATGCCAACTTAGAGTTGACAGTTTGGACAAAAACACAGAAAGGAAATTAAACCCAACAGAAAAGCAGAGGACAGTTACAAATTTATTATATTGCTCAAATACACCTTTGAGTCACACTCGCAGTTTCTGAGCAGTCACAGCACTGAGGTTTTACTGGCATTTGCTAGTAGCTGTTTGTAGATAATTTATTACTGTTAAGACGGGAGAGCACTGATCAGCAATCAGAGAATGTGGAGTTTTTATGGTGAGGACAAAAATAAAAGTATTTATCGTCCATGTCAAGGTAAATTGTTGACATTGCTGAGGAATTGAAATTTAACAGGAAGCTTTCAAAATATAAAGGAAATTATAATTGATTATTATTTTTTATTATTTTACACTAGATTCAAATTTAACTAACAGTGTTATGCAAAGCTGTAAAAAGAAAACTTTTATAAGCATATAAACATCCAGAGGCAAATAAAACATATTTTTAAGTACATATATTATACTCGTAGTGTTTTGTTTGCAGTGAAAATGATCTTTCTACTTTTGTTATGTCAGCTTATGTTCTGTGTGCCTAATGCTTTAACACTGCAAAGTATGTTAAAGTCTTGTGCATTTGAGTTAGCAGAAACAAAGAGGCCTGTGCTGCACTGCATGATATTCAGATTTCAACAATACTTTTATTAGTAAAACTTTCACTCTAAATTTCAGCCCTTCCTCGTTAAAGTTAAGAATTTAATATTCCCTTCTTGAACTAAAATTAAAGCTTGATTGATGGCTTGTACTGGATGGGAAAATCAAACAGAGAACATACATATATATCCCGACGCATCATGTGAATGAATTGGTTCTTACAGTGCTTTTGTGGTCTACTCTGAGCACTCAACACCCTTTATACAACATGGCTCAATCACCCGTTCACACAAGCACTTTTTTTCTATGCTTAAGTGCTTTCTGACATTCACACTCCAGTGTATTCATCTGAGAACAACTTCAGGTTAATATCTTGCCCAAGGATATTTGGCATGGAGGCTGGAGCAGCCAGGGATTGAACCACCAACCTTCCAATTAGTAGATGACCTCTACCTCCCTAGCTACAGCCATGATTGCAGTCATTTCTTGAACTGTAAGGGCACAGCTATCATTGAGGTTTGATACAATTTTTGTGGAAAATTGCTAAAATCATTACATTAGGCTGAAAAAGTCAAGTATTATTTATGTATTCTTAGCTTAGTTTTCAAAATATGAAGTTAAATTCCTGAAAGTCCAATATTAGATCAAGGTAATGTAAGTGTCAGGTACTCAAAAGTTTCTTTCAAGTTTCAGCAGACAATAGCTCACAGCTATAAAGTATTGCATATCATAACCACTACTCTGAATATTACACCCACTGGAGTAAAAAAAGGTTCCGCTGGTCTCCAGAAAGCATATTATTTTGAGCATGTGTACATAAATGCTACCTGATGCTCAGCATGGTTGTCATTTCTCTTGTGTGCCTTTTCAACACAGTTGCCATTTAAATACACATTATCTCAACTGTAGCTGTATTTTACTCTAACATATAGTTGCATTAACTGTTATTTTTTACATATCAAACTAATGTCAAAAAATACATTTTGACAATGATAGGTTAAATTAATTAAATGACACGATGGGACTAGAATATATGGCTACTATACATTATACATAACAAACAGAGGGTTTGATCACATAGTTGTTAATCTTAGTCCAGATGTGTGTCATGCCTCATTTCTGTAGCTGCTGCAAACAATGAACCTGTGCCTCCTCACTCATAGCTTCTTCATCAGGCCTTCTCTTCTCTCTCCTCCAGATGCATATTTAAGTATTGAGACATCCTTTAAGATGATGTGCACAGGTGGCTTTCTTGGTCGCTGGCCAAAAATAAAAATGTATTATAATTATTATTAGAATTGTATTATTGTAGTTACAGTATAAAGCACCTTGAGGCAACTGTTGTGATTTGGCGCTGTATCAATAAAATTGAATTGAATAGAATAAAATGGTTAAGTAGTGTTTGCACTATGAATTTCAGCTCTAAAGAAAACCTACTGGATAAAATAATCCACTTCCTGCTGTAGCTGCACACACAGAAAGATGAAATAGGAGCATTAACAGGCAGTTTAAAATCAGAAAGGAAAGCTGCGTTTCAAGTGGATGAGTTTCAAGTGGATGAGTTTCAAGTGGATGTGGGAAATGGCTGGAGAAGAGCTAGGCTGTTAACAGGATAACATAGGTAATACTAGCTTGAGCTGTAAGCTGGGAATCTGGGGCTAAGGCTTGAGGATGGCAAATGGGAATCTGAGGTTGAGGCCTGGCAGCTGTGGTTGGAAGCTTGTGCTGGAAATCACATCCTGAGGGTTAACCAAAGCCTGAGGATGGGGCCTGAGGGGAGTCGCCCAGAGACCGATTCCAGGAGCAAAAGAGGGGTAGCAAGTGACTACAGGCATAGAGAAACACAAACTGAGCAGAATAAAGACAGAACAATGAAACTGATCACAAACTGTTAGAGTCGAGGCTAAACTTCGGCTATGAGAAGATGGCAAAGCAGTGCATTTGAAGCAAACTTGATTGTTGAAGTGGCTGCAGCTGGCGGGGCTCTGTTCAGGTTCTGGGACACCTCTCTTCAAGTCCGCAATCAGGCACAGAGTAACACATGAGGAGTAAGAGAGAGGGAGAGAGGCTGCAGGCAAACACAGGAGGCACAAATGGAGAGAATGGAGAGCATCTATCTCTCTCACTATATATATATTTATATAGACCATGTATATATAGATATGTGATGTATATAGTACTAATCAGCAACAATTTCACTTGAGAAAATACTGCCATTTTTAGGAATTTGTGTTATTTCTTTGGTCAACATTTGTCCAATTAATATTAATAAACCTGAACCAAAACTGGAGGCTAAAGCACTGAGAATCATCAGGATGTAAAATGCAGAGCTGCCTCCCTCAGTGAGAGTTGCTTACTGTATTTTCCACTGGAAATTTTTACTGTTACTCCCTTGGGCAGAGTGCACTTGGCAAATTACTTTCTGAACTTTTGGGCCTTAAACAAGAATATTTAAATTAGCAAGTTTTCAAGCTGCTTTTGCATACTGCCGCAAGTTAATCCAAGAGCCTGCATTTAGTGCCTAAATGTACATATGAGATATCAGCTTTAGGCCAGAAAGTCTCCTCTCAGTGAACCTGCTGCCTCTAAGTTTTCAGGTGTGAATAAAAGTTAATTTGTAAGGTGAACGTGGAGGGTGTTTTATAAAAAAATAAAAAAATAAACAAAACAAAAAACCCACCAGACCTAGCAAAGAATGGAGAGTAAATATCCACTTCACAGGTCAAGAGGGTAAATGAACACTTATTTCACTCACTACACTTTTTATCACACATATTTACATCACTATGTTAGTCACTTAAGCTAGCTGATATAAAAAACACAGAATTACAATGTTCAGATTTAATAACATGACGGAAAATTACAGAAACCAAATTTTGTTTTTAATCTGAGAAAATGTCATAGATGGAATAATGAAGTGTGATATCATAAAATAAAAAAGATCCTCTTTCCTGTGACTAATTTAAGCTGGTATTGACAATGTAACCCTGTTATAAGACCAGATAATTTGCATGCAGTCCAGAAAAAGCGTGCACCAGCGTATTAGACCAATTTAAAGACATGCAAGTGACTCTGTGAGTCTGCGCTAAACAACTGTGAGTTACAAAATGTCACAATCTTAACATTTTCACAATAACAGTGTTAAAGTTTCTCATACTGTACTCTGTACACTGATCATCTTTCTATTGCAGAATGTTAGGCTCTACTCACACAGGACTGGAGAACATTTGGTAATTGTGCAGCAATCACCAGTTGCTAGGGAAACAGTATCCCTGACTGGTTCTGAGTGGTTGCTGACATCACTGTGAAACTGATGTCCAAGTCCCAGTCACGCAGGCCTTGAGAGTGGACAGTGACCTACTGGTAACCTCCGGCTGGGAAAAATGTGTATTTCCCAAACGGTTGGTGAGTGGTTGAGGGAGGTTTTTTGCTGTCACTGGGTGACGTTGGTCACAGTGAGATATAAATGTTGCACTGAAAACCTTGAGATTCCTTTGCTAGGAAATTGACACGGTAACCTATAGTTTGTATCGAACTTCTCTGCATACACTCGCTAACAACTTGCTAAGCAAGTGCAATCTGTAGAGTGCTGATACTGGCATGGCTTCAAACGATTTTACATATTTCATCCTCTGTGCAACAGTACATAAATATTTTTCCTAATCTCATTGGTGTCCGTATATTAATTAATACAAGATATTCCATCCCTTTTGAAATTTACAGGTGTAGTCTATAATTCTCAACTCAACAAATGTAATTCCCCCTTTTCCCCTATTAGTTAGTAGTATATTACTATTTACAAAATGTCACAATCTAAAAGTATTAGTATATAGATAGATAGATAGATAGATAGATAGATAGATAATTTTTTATTTTATACTAAGAATGATGCAGCCACTCAGTTCAACAAACAGATCAGTTTGACTATCTTTAAAGCCAAAACCCAATTTAAGGAGAACTTCCTCCTGATTTGTTCGTGGTTGTAAATATGAGGCTTGAAAAACAGGTAGGTGGAGCCAATGTGGTCACAGCTGTGTGCCTGGGATGATAAAATAAGGATACCACTTTAATTTACATTAAAAGTGGTATCCTGTCTTTAATCATGGATCCTCTTCAGTGATAACTAATAGTAAAATTTATTATAGATTTATTTTTGTAAATAAGGAGATGAGCTATAAGTGACCAGATTTGTTCAGTTCCATTTGCGATGTGTGACTACATGCAAGGAGATTGCATTGTCTGCTCGTCTTCGTCAGCCATGTAGTTAAGCATATCGTGTGGGTTTTTGTAGTGAACCATCCCCCTCATACTGGAGAGAGCCCCCTGCATGCTAAAACACGGCATCCTCCACAATTAGCCTGATGATAGGATCCACCATAATGAGAAGACTTACTGCCAACAACACATGCTAATGATAATTGTAATAGAGGCAATCATTTCCGTGATATTCTCCCCTCTCATTTGCATTCTCTGCTTGCTTCTTCTCTTTTTGGCTCTGCGATTTCTGCTCCTTTACTTTATAATTTTTTTTTTACTGTTTTGCCTTTGTGCTTCACTGTACTTTTTCTGTTTGTCCCTATCTCTCCACTAACCTTCTCATTCCTGTTGTTTTCATTCATTATTACCTCCCTTGACACAAACTGCCAGCCAGGCAACAAATCAACATCTCTTTAACTTTAGCACCACTTAACTCGTATTGTGCTTATTCTGCAGCTTGTTTTGTTGTGGGAGATGGATACCGGGTGTGATAAAGTGATACAGCTCTTTTGTGTGTGCGCTGGCTGGTACAGACAGGGACTTAAATCAGCGTTATTGAGCCTTGCGTGGCCGGGTCGTTATGAAATACAGCTGTCAAGTTGCTGTAACTCAGCTGAATTTCCACGGAGACCTGACATTACACTCAGTCATGGAAGAAATTATGATTTGTTAACTGCTCGTTAGTCATAAATAAAATCCTAACACATGTAATGCATTGTTAATTGCTCAACTTATGAGAGATGGAGGCAAGCCGAGGGAGGCTGTGTGTTCATTATTTTGTATTACATTGATGCTTCGACATCAAGGGAGGGAATTTTTTTCCCCTGCCGATAACAAAAGGCTTAAATAGACTAAATCAGAGACCAAACTTAGCGCTGCAATATGATTTATACTGTATCACCAGCTTATTAGGTACGCCTACACAGTGTATTACAATTACAGTTACAAAAGTATTACAGTTCAAATGAAGCACAATTTATTATGCTAAACTGTCTTTACTGGATATTACAATTTTTTTGTACATCTGCAAAAATTGTTTACACCTGTCCTTGAGATCAGATTTTTAAAATGCACAGTACTAGGTCACTTTAAATCTTGAAATACCCCTCATTTACATTTTTATTCCAATTAGCCAGACCTTCTTGCAGTTTTGTACGTGTGGTCTTGAACAATAGTTCTGTAGCCTTTGTGAAAGTTTTTCTTTGGATACTGGGTGCTTTTTTCATTCATTTTCACTTCAGTCCTTGTACCTGACCTTTTTCTTTTCTGTTTGTTTTGTCTGTGTTTTACATGTACAAGACATCTCAGCAAAGAACCAATTATAAATTGTATTTTTAAGCACATTTTTACTGGCAGTCTATTGTAAAAACACATCATTTGTCCTCGTTTCTTAAGTTGAATTTAAGAAAAATGCTAAAGATAACACAGTTTGACAGAATTGGCAATAACAAGGTGATTCACAAAGAAGGACTGGTGCAAAACTGGCACGTCTCAGCATGATATGCAGTGTGTCCTTAAAAAATGTAAGGAAACTGAACAGTTTCTGAAAGCATAAACAGCATAGTCTTTCTTTAAGAAACAGGAACAAAGCCTATTTCTAAATCCTAAAGACCAACTACTCCAACTACTTGCTTTTCACCGAAGCCTCATCAGAAATGGTGTTAATGGAAGCCTGGTTGTCAAGAAGCCATTCACAAGGAAGATAGAAGGGGATGAAAGGTGAAGGTCTGCCAAATTATACAAGAAAGGAACTGGAAAGGAACTGGAAGTCAGTGGAGGTATTATGAACAGGTCTTATAAAGTTAAATTTGCAGTTTTAGGTTCAAACTTATGTCAGTATGTACAAAGGAGATCAGGAGGGAGATGTGTACAGCCATCTGTAAAACATAGTAGAAGCTGTCATATTAATTAATTTAGTCTATATTAAATAATGATGGTCATACTTTCAAGCTAATCAGAAATGTACAGTCTCAGTTTTTGCCTTACATACTGCATTTCCATGTATGTTTGTATATGTCTTAATAAATCACTATGCCTATTTCCTTATTTTCTAGCAAATTATGATGAAGGTGGCTCAAGACTTTTGCACAAACTGAGAATATGTAATATGCCTATGTCCAAAACCCAGATATTACACATTGGGGCTGCTATTCAACAGCAATACCTATTCTTAGATGTCCACTGTTAGTGTTGGAAAAGCAACATAAATCTGCAGGGCTCTGTATGATGCTGGTCACATATATGGTACTATATTTATTAAGCCCTCATGTTGATGTCTGGATTTTTAGATGCACAGTTAGATTTTAGCTGCAATTAGCTAATCTGAAACTGAAATTTAGAAAGATAAAAAAAACCTCCAAACCACTTTATGGTCTTACCCATCATTTTACAAAACATGCCGGTGACGTTATTGTGCTCCGAGAAGAAAACAAGGCTTGTTTTGCCTTTCATATTTCTTGTCACTTTTCTGGTAAAGTACCTGTCACCCACGATGCACTTTGCCTTCGTACGCTATTTGGCATCCTAGCTTGCGGTGAGCAGATAGGATACCATCAACCTTTTCATTCCTGTATCAGTCCGTTTCTGTGCTGTAGTCTAAACATCAAACACTCTCAGCCTTCAGTGATGGGATGAAAAGCTAAGCCCTGTTCTGGAGGAATAAATAACTTTAAAGATAGCGGAGCTGGAGTGGCACTAAATTATCACAACAAAGATATTCGCTTTGCAAAACTCTCCAATATCAATGTTCTCTTTTGAAATCGAGGTAATGATCTAAAGCAAAGACTCCCAGCTGACTGTTAGTCTGTCTTCTCCTATTAGTAACTGCAGGAAATCACTTCTTCCTCTTGATTGCATCTTATATTATAATTTGCATTGCTTGTCTGATCCCTGATTATTTTGCATTATAATTTAACGATTACACAATCATTCCTTGGTCACAGTCATAACTGTGAGACATTTTACCCACCTGAGCATTTGCTGAAAGATACTATTGCTGGATCAAAATAATATTTTTTAGTTACTGTTTGGTGAAATCTAAAATGTGCTTTTAGCCCAAATCAGCATTAGTGGCAGAGGTAAATGTGATGGCAAAAGTGAAATTAGTTGATCAAAACAGCCTTTCTGCACAGTCTTGACATATTGCCCATGTTTGGATCGTACTCTCTCTTTGAAATCAAACTTATTTCAAGCAGGACACACATTTTCCAGGCTGTGAGCTTGTGACTTCACTTACGCTCTGAAGCGTTCCTCAATGATACCGAAGACAACTGACTCCTTCTCTCGAGTAATGGAATCTCCCTCTCTTTCAGCCATGACCCCTCTCTTGCTTTTTCCCTCCCCCGTCTGATGATGTCTTTCTCTCCTCTCCCTTTTTTCCTCAAGTCATCAACCACCGACGGCAGCAACTTGTCCTTCTCACTGCTCTTCTCCCTCCAGTCATCTCCCTTTCCCCTCCTGTGAACCTCTCTATCACTGTCACCCTCCGCTCTACTTCGCTCAGCAACAACCATCAACACCCACATATCTCCACGCGCACACGTGTGCACATACATTCATGAGAACGCACGCGGTCTTCCTTGTATTCACACACATGCACAAAAATCATTCTTCTCCTTCTCTTGCAGTCACTCTCCCTCTCACACACACAGAAAATGCCCATCTCTGTCTTTCTCTGTCAATGTTGTGGAACGCCTCGACTCGCTTTGGGATGCCTGGACTCATCCATCACTGTAGGGAGAGACTTGGATGTGTTATGTCACCTCCTGTCTAGCATATTGTTGCATTTGTGGGTGTGCATTTTTGTAGGACTTTGTAGGATTAGTAGCATTTTCACATTTTTAGGGATCTTTATATGAACATATGGAGAGCAGGCCACAATCTAATATATTCTATTTTTTTTTTTCTAAGTAAAAATGAGATGGATATTTTAAAATACAAGCGACATATACATTTCTGCTTAAAATGTGCATCTAGGACTGACAATGTTTCACACAACTACACTGAAAATGGTTAAAAATGGCAACATTGCAGTTTACCACAAGAACAAGCTGTTAAATTAATACAGCTCTGGCAACTTATGATCAGGGAATAGTTTGCATGTTATTTACAGATATTCATATATCTATCCCCTCCCCAACTAATGAAAAATAAATGCATACATGGATATCTATGTGTCTCTGGATGGATGGATAGATAGAATTTTTTCAGTGGTCCGTACTAGTCCATGCTCCTAGATTCAAGATCTACAAACCAAAATAACGATACTGTGTGACAGGTCATAATGAAAATGCAGTATATACAGTATGATTAACTTAGTTGAAACACTGTGTTGTAATTTGATTTGTGCTGGTTACAGGTTTAAAAATGCTTTTGTCACACTGTGATCTAGAAGTGAACCAAATATAGCACACTACCAGACACAAAGTACATATCCATTGTCTGTTGGAAAAAATATCAAAAAATGTGTTCAAAAACCAAACTGGCACAAAGAGCATGAGGTTAAACTTAGAAAAACACTGGACCACGGAAGGAGAAACAAAAGAAAAAAAAGACAACATACTGACTGATGGGTGACTGTTTAGAAAAAGGAGGGGATTGGTCCATGTGTAATCAATACAAGTGAGACAATCGGACAGACAGGAAATAAAAAGTGAAACAAGTCGCACGAGAAATCAGGAAATAACCAAAAGGCAGTTACTAAAAACAAAGACGAGAAGACTCGCGCTGAACAGTAGACACTAACAGATAGATGAGACAGAGGGAGGAACATGCAGGAACAAGAAGAAATAAACTTCCCAAAAAAATTAAACCCCCCCTGGCTTCTGCTCCGTGGCTGCTGGGTGACCCCTCATCTGGGACTCTCCTCAGCTCTTTCTGGGACAGTGGCACGGCTGCCCCTCTGTTGGTCTTCCTTGGTCTCTTGTGTTCTGGGGGCCTCTGGATGTCTGGAGTTTTGATCTCCTCCATACCTGCTTCATGCCCTGGAGGACGGGGCAGTGGCCCCCCACACCCTCTAGCAGATCATTACATGAGGGAACCTTTTAAGAAAACAAGCGCGTCCATGCTCACAGGTGTACACACGGGTGATCACACACACAAACTACACCCTTTTTGGCTCCTACCTCAATGCACACTGTGCTGTCGATCTTACGTGCTGCACAATAATGTTTAATATTTAGTATTTACTGTCATATTCCCATATATCATTGTGATGTTGTTTATTGTATTACTCTCGTTTTCTTCTGCTTGTTTTCTTTTTTCTTTCTCAACAGGTGATCGATATATGTTTTTTTTTTTTTTTTTTTTTTTTTTTTTTGCTTATTCTGTTGGTTTTTGTTTTTTGCCCTTCTCCCCCGTCCCTCTTCTCAACTGTTTTTCTTTCCCTCTTTCTTTCTCCCTTTTCTTTCCCCCAGTCAAGTCTGTCCTGTATTCAGCAAGTGAAAATAAAATAAAGAATAAAAGGTAAAAAAAAAAAAAAAAAAAAAAAAAAAAAGAAGAAATAAACTTCAAACAGGAACTGAAGCTCAATAAAAAACAACAACAACAACAAAAAAAAAACAGGAACAGGGAGCGATCCCAGGATTGCAGCAATCCAAACAGACATCAGAGACTCCACTAAAAGCTAAGCAGTAACTAGAATTAAAATAAAAGATTAACAATAACAACTCAAAATTACAATTATACAATCAAACCCTAGATAGAAGAGTCAGTAATAAAAAGCGTTTTTTGTTTGCGGAACATTTTAAAAAATACAGTTCAGAATTAAAAATAACAAATATGATATAGGAATTTGTTTTCATTTCGTCATTATAAGGCTGGTGGAAGTGAGAGCAAACCAAAATGGTAAAATTGAAATCTATGGTCATGAAATCAAAGCATCCACCTGAAAGATGCTAAAAGCCTCCCTAGAGCTGAGAGCCACTGCAGTCAGGTAAGAGCTCTCTGTTGGTGCATTGCTCTCACAGAAAAATAGAGAGCTCTACCTCCAACACTTATTACAACACTGAAAGTTCCTGTGGTCTGGAAGCACTTGTTATACCCAGCTAGCATTATTTATACATTTGCACTACTCCGCATTTTAACTAATATTCCTTAGGGAATTTACTCATATGCACATTGTAGTGTATTTACTCGTTTAGCTTGAAGTGTTTAAGAAAATATGAGCTGCTAGAGTTTGTTTATCCATCGTGTGTATATCTCAGGGTTGTACTTTACCCGGGTACTCTGCTGAATGCAGATGTGTTACTATTTCTTCAAAACATGTTTTCTGCCTGCCACAGGTACTCACAGGTTTGCTTTTTAAAATTGCTTTTTGATATAATAAATCAATTTCTGCTTTATAGGGTTTCAATAAAGAAATGTAACCAGTGCTATGTCTGTATTTACAACTCCTAAAAAATATTATAAATAAGCAGTAATTTTTGTACATCGGCAACCAGTAATAACATATGCCAAAGTGCAAATTTCTCCTTCTGTTTGTCCTGCTATTTCTTGCTTTAGACTCCGACAGCATCGGTCTTTTTCCCTGTAACAGTGTCTTCAAAACAGCAGACAGGGTGATAATGTGTCAGGTAGAGCAGCACAGAGAGCTGCTCTTTATCGTGTGTCAGTGGGTTTGCAGATTTATGCATTTTCACTCCTTCCTCTTTTACTTGGGGTCGTGTTTGTTTTAAACCTGCTCTAACAACATGAATGGTAATATAAAAACAGCTAACCACATAGAGAGAAAGCCAATTAACAGGAAGATGTGACACCACAAAGGAAGGAAAAACTTGTGAGGGATGAAAAAAAAATCAAAAGACAAATAGAAAGAGACGGATAATGTTTCCTCTGTATGCACGTCAGTCTCCGTGTCCATGAGTGGCCTTAAAGTAAGCGATATAGACAGCAAGTCATTTGAAAAGCTATTAGAAATGTTTCAAATCTCCTTGGAGAAAATGCAATAGAAAATAGAAAATGCATAATGGAACAAGATGTATCTAATCGTGCCAACAGTTAAGCAGGAGCACCTAGATTGCTTCTCTTATCCTACAGCTCCCTACCTCTCTATCCCACTCATCCCTTCCATTCCTTGCCTTTTTAATCTTGCTGAGTGATTTTGAAATGCTGATTTGGATGTCGGGCATCAGCTTGAGGTGAGGCCTTCACTTTTATCTGACCTCTCCATCCCCCGTAGGTCTCTAGTGGGTGTAATACATCTTAATAGATCAGCTTGGATGGTACTGAATTATTGCCAAAGACTGCCTGTGTGGATGTTTTTAAATAGGAGCAGTAGTCTAATGGACTTACTACGTTTCCATGGGAAGTTATTATAGTCTGTCGAACCACCCTGCAGCTCCGAAACAGAATTTCTACAATAAATAAGCAATATTGTCTCTTTTTCAGCACTGCGGTCCTTATTTAAAAGCTTTCAGTGTGATATACTGTAAATGTTGTTGTCAAAACCATATTTCTCAGAGATTATATCAAAACAAAAGGTAGGCCGCAGAAAGATTAAACTAGAACCCCCAATTGCTTTGTGAGAACCGCTATCTCATATAAACAGCCTTTGTCTGTGCTTTTTACAGGCAGCTTTTGAGAGATTTGTAGGTCAACTGGCTTTTGGCAATTGCAATTATTGCAAATGGATTTTTTTAAGCAGTAATAACCAGTGTACTGACTGGACTGGTAGATAGGAAACAAGCAGCAGAAAGAATAAACAGCTAGAGGCAATGATCTATTTACAGCTTACTTCTGAAAAACAGCAGACACGAAGAGCATGTATAGTGTACACATGGTAAAAGTTGCATGCTTAGTGGCAGAAAATGCACCAGTGACCCAGTTACTCTTATCTGGTTGCTCCTGAAAACAATTGTTTAGGTAAATAAAATAATATTATGCTCTTCTACCATATCGATCCAGAAACCGAATGATCTGATCATTTCTCGACGGGGCCTGCATTCTCATTGTTTATTACCACATTACCAGTGACTATAGTTTAATGGATCACAAACATTTACATTTATCTTACAGTAGTTTGCATACAGCAGAGTAGTGCTGTCTGATCATTTGGCTGAATCTGAGCAGAGAGTGTAGCCCTGTACACTTCAGAATTCACCCTGCTACTTCATCCTGCAGGCACATCATCTATAAACACTAGTGTGCCTGGTTCCACTGGCGGGCATACATGCCCATGCCATAACATTGCCGCCGTCATGTTTGACAGATTATATGGTATGCTTTGGATCATGAGCTGTTTCTCACCCTCATCTTTTAGATGTTTTCTGTCAGGTCTGGACTTTTCGTTCTTGAGTGCAACCGTTGGTTTGTACTTTTTTGTAAACCATCCATATTTACATTCACAGAGGTGTCTCTTGATTGTACCCCTTTACACTGAAACACCCACCTCATTAAGAGTGTTCTTGACTTGGCTAGATGTTGCAAAGTTGTACAATGAAAATAATAAATAATTTCCTTTAGTGTTGCTGAGCTGGTAAGTGCGTCCAGGCTTTCAAACAATATATGCCAGTTTCTTGATTTGGCCACTTTAAAGTTTCTCTGATAGGTTTATTTTGTTTTTCTCAGCTTAATCGACACCGTCCTCTCTCTCTTCCTCTTGCAACAACATGCATTTAGGTCAAAGTACAATTTTCAGGTATCGGTACTTGAGTATTTTTTTCCTGTCTACGTTTTACTTTTACTCCCTACATACATACTTTAAACAAGTATCTGTCCTTTATACTCCCTACATTTTAAAACAGGCTCGTTACTTTTGGTTTGATGCATTTGCATTGAGTTATTATTTTGTCACTGCGAGCCTTCAAACATCAAACCGATCTGAACCTAAACAGAAACATGAATGGCAGTGCTGTTCATTTATAAATAACAAGATGTTGCACAAAATGAGATGACATGTGCCAAAGTCAGGGTTTTCTAGTTGTTGTTTTTGTCACAATACCGGAACAAATGCAGGTGTCCCAAAGCTGTAGTACTTCGGTACATCCAGCTAGCACTACAAGAGAGGACGTTGGCAGGTAATTTCAAACACAACATTTCGATCTGCTCAACAAACATCAGCAAACACACTGTTTGTGTGCAGTTTGTCGCACAGTGTGTTGCTAGCTAAAGGTCCAGCTGCTGTATTTAACAGGGAGAGAGAAGAAAGAGCTAACTTGACTCAGAGATGGAGAAAGGCAAGAAAGACAGGACAGAAGAGGTGGATTAAAAGGTAACTTTATAGTATCTAATATGAAGACAGTATTTACTTTGCCTGTAAATGTATATATTTTCCCATTTACAGGCAAAGTCACCCTCTACAATGCAGGCAACAGAAAATAAAAAAATAAAAAAAACATTTTCCCTCCTTTGCTTCAGATTCAAGCTGAGTATAATAAGAATAAAAAAGCTAAAGTTTGTATTCCCATCTACTGATATTATTTTATCATTATGTTAATATAGGCCTCTACTAAAAATTAATACTAAAAATTACAATGAGGAACTATAAATAACAAATTCAAGACTCACATTCATCTTTTAGACATTAGGACGGCTTCAAGTGTCATGAAATATCAAGGGAATAGGCCTCACCTGGCTTCAGAACTGCTTGTCAGTCAACTGTCCAATTATTTCTGAGCCACTGAAAATGGGAAATTGTCTATAAAAATGGGTGTAACTCCTAATACATTTTTTTGTAATGTCCTTTAAAGCTGAAAGCCTTCACTTCAATCATATTGATTGTTGGTGGTGTACATAGGGAAAATAGGTGTTTTTGTCTAGCAGATATAGACTTAACTGTGCTTTGGGGCATGCTGTTGCAGTTTTTGAACAAACATTAGGATAGCCTTCTGATTTTTTTTCCACCTTAATAGCATATGCATTTATATAGCTGAAGTGCTATATTATCTACAAAAGTGACTTGTGCACACAGAGATGACTGATAGTGATACACTAGCATCTGTTAGGATGCTAATGAGAATATAAGAAGATTGCACGTTTTATGTGATGAAGATTAATTGATTAAGTAAGCTTTAATTTTTAAGAGGCAAAATTGGTAACGTTTCTGTGCAGCTGGAAAGACATTATTCAAATGACTGAAAGGACTGGGTTTTGTTTAAATGCATGGTAACTGTTAGTCTGCAAGTGGCCTAAGGGTTCTTGCTGTAAACAACAAACAGTATAAATCTGTGCTTTTCTGGAATTTCTGAGGAATTTCATCTTCATTGACTGATTCTGAAGCTAAACCAATGCCAGCATTCAGTGGTTGTAGGAAGGTAGCAAGGTGTATATAAGGATGTGGAGCAGTCTGACATGGTAGATGGACGTAAACAGAGTTTGCATTTCCATTATAAGGTTGCAACAAAGGTTATTACATTATTATTAAAGACTAAAAATTATTCTCACCAACAATACCTTAATTCATTTTAATCACAGTCTTTACCTAATAGGCCCTATTAATCATACTTAGGTTGCCATTAATGGATAACACATGGCACTCAGTGCGAAATAACCTTGTAATCTGAGATTTAGTAAACTTGTCCAATGATTGGCAGCTTGGTAGCTCACCTTTTCTGCATGATACTCCCATCCCATTTCTATCTTTCATCAGATTTTACTAAAGCCAAAACTGCTTAGTCATAAGCTTTTTCTGATGGATAAGACATGCAAATCAGTTTTGATTCAGAGCGTCTGATGGGTGTTATATTGAAGATTGCATTGGTATTTGTCATATATAGATTTCAAAAATATTTTTAAAATTCAATTCATTTTATTTCTTTTGTCCAAATCAAAAATTTCAGAGACCTTAAATGAAGTTTTCATTTTGTGGGTGTTTGCACCGTTGGCCTGTGTCTGTGAAACCTCATTGACAACAGCAGTATATAGCACATAAAGGCAGCCTCAGACACATTGTTTAGGCTGGGTGGTTACAGTCACGTCCTTTTCAGAATCATATTATTTGCTTCAGGATGTGGAACCACCCTTAAACAGCGGGGTTTACACTCTTTATTGTCAGCCGCAGTGTGGATTCAGTTGTTTAAAATCTGTGGCAATAACAGTAATCTGGGTGGCTCTGACTGCTAGTCGAGGGTGAGCTGCGATAACGTCTTTCTCCTTCCCTCTTGCTGCGCTCTTCTCTCCTAATCTCCTCCATGCTGTCTGGCTGGCGGTTAAGTGGTGGTTTCTCTTTTCGTTTGAGGTCCCTACAGGGCTTGGCAGCAGAGGCAATGGACCCTACAAAGAAATGGTGTGGAAATTGCTTTGTGCTTTTCTCCAGCCATCGCAAGCTGTGCAATTTACACCTGGGCGTCTCCTACCTTCCACTTGACACAGGGTGAGAATACTGAATTTACAAAAAGATGAGACACGGAGCCATGAACAAAGAGAAGGGAAGGGAAAAAGAAGACATCATACCTGTAAAAGACTGAAACGATAGCGTACCTGACTGGAAAAAGAGAAGATATCAGATGGAAAGACAGGACATAAGTAAAAATATTGCGTAAATCACAGAGAATGAAGAGAAAAGACAGTTCTTTTCTAAGCCTTTTAGTTGTAACTATTGTATTTTCAAGGTAGGAGAATCTCTCTTTCCACATTTGCATTTGTGCATATGGCTGTTACTTCATTTACAAGATTTTCTCCAGTCCTTTTCATTTCCCCAGACGCACAATTGTTGTTTTTCCCCGAGTGCGAAACGACCTCAGTAATGTTTCCCAAACAGTCTGTTGCCAGCACAGAATCCCTGGACAGTGAGTGAGAAAAAATGAAAATAAAAAACAAAAAACACCTGTCACTTATCATAAGTCATTTTTTGTGGGTCATTTTATTTTCCAGCGTGGATTCATGGGGTACATTATCACTGCCAAGGGACCCACAAAATCCACCTCCGCATTAACTCTTCATGAAGCAGACCCTGGATTTGTCTCCTAAGGAATGCTGCGTCACCTTCCAGCTGTGCCTGTTTTCTGTTATTTTCTCTATAATGTTTTTCTCCTTGTCAACTGATCATTTTAATTAGTGTGATGGGCTTGTGGTGCATTACACCATTTCACTTACACATGCAATGCAACATGTCTTTGGACAGCTTACATTATACTCTCTGTAGTATTTAAATAAATAAATCGGGCTACACACCATTAGACAGTTGGTTCTGCTCTTCCTGATGCCATGGCTGGCTTTAAAGGTCAGAGCTGTTTTTCTGATCTGCTTCAGGTGCTGTGTCTGAGGATTGCTGCAGACTGGACAGGGTGCAAAGCAGCAGTCAAACTATTCTGCCTTTTCACATAGGAAAGCAGCTCACTCCTCTGTATTTCAAGCTGTTAAAGTGAAACTTTATGGTGATAGTACGTCTTATCAAATTGTACTTCTTCTTCTTTGAGAGCACAGTCACTAAAACTGGCTTCAGCCTTATTAAAGCCTATTAAACATTACTGCAAGGTATAAAAAAAATAAAAATAAAGTATACTTAGATAAGTATTTTGACAGTATTTCCGGAATTTCACCTCTGTCAGTACCACAGTGGATTTTAAATCAAAGAGCAGACTTTCAGCTTTAATTCCATATGTATGGACGTGTTCATGTACATGCATATGTGTATTTAGTGAGTGTGGTGTATGTGTGCATGTACATGTCTATACTTGTAGATACTTATAGATATCTATTACTTACATAGTAATAGTAGCAGTAGAATAGTTGAAATTTATTACTTGCATATTTCCACAACCCTCTATCCATAACACATTCAGGGTATTTGTGTATATATTGCACTGAACTGTATATTGTGTTATCTTATTTATTTGCATTTCTTGACTTTATATTCTGGTATACTCTTTGTATTCTTCTGCTATCTGTACCTGAGCTGTCGTAATGCACAAATTTCTCCGTTGTGAGATCAAAAAAGTCTTATCTTATCTTATCTTGTCTTGTCTTAATTCAAGTGTTTACCAAAAGTACCTGGAATTAGGAATTTAGGAATTAGAGCTAATTTTATGTATGTAGTCCTCAATTCCAGGAGTTTAAAAATCTCTATCTCTTTGGATCTCATATTGAAAGCTCCAGAGAACAACTACCTAATGCAGTTTCCAGATGAACTCTTTTGCTTACAGGGGCATCCACACAGAAACTGATGTACTTGTCATGCATCGCTCCGGGGCTGAAATTTGTTTGCTAGCAGACTCTTGATCTGGATTCCTAGGTAGGCTACTAACTAATTTACTACCTTGTCATATGTCAATCAGTGTTATCCTTTCCTCTCATTGGTAGTCACTTCAACCTCTTGCCTCAAAGCTGAGAAAAGTTTAATTTGAAACCCACAAACTTTATGTTTTCAGCAGCTAATTAACCCCTTGTCAGTGAATGTTATTGTCAATCTGTGGTCTCTAGTCACCACTTTACTCCAGATTACTCCCTATGTGGATGCCATTAATCTTTTAATGGATAATTAGAGAACAGAAACTGTGGCAGGGATCGTGAAACAGCCATGTACCAAAACTACTAAACATTAATGCAAAACTTTAGTTAAAACTCCTGAATTAAAGCTGAATGTCTGCACTTACAGTAAATTATCATTTTCTAAATGCTTATGAAACTGACTGCACACCCTATAGAAATACTTAACACACACATAAAAGTATAATTTTACAGAAATGGTTGATATAGAACCTAGAAATTGAACAACTTTTATAACAGTAAGTTAAGCTTCAACTCCGGCTCTCCAATAACCCAGGAATATAAAACTGTGCTCTGGTGAGATAAGGAACTACTTTTCTTTTCGTACACCATCCTGAGGCGGATTTTAATGTCACTCCCCCTCCCGCAATTTAATATCAGCCGTCCAGATTTTAGTTATCAGAAAGCAATGGATGACCTTTCTTATATTTTGTAATAAAATGATAATTCAGCAGAGTCTTAGTGTGGGTTTGTCCATTCAGCCACTCAAATCCTAATCAGTTAAACGGATGCAATTCGTGTTTATCTCCTAGGTAAGCATTGAGTATTCATGTGTGTTTCAAACACGATACAGAGGATGGCTGTGTGTGTGTGTGTGTGTGTGTGTGTGTGTGTGTGTGTGTGTGTGTGTGTGTGAGGGGCATCAGAATTGGATCAGGTAAATGGATGCACCATGATTGGCCGTGATGTTTATTCATAATCAAAAGGATATGAGGCAAATGTAGAGCGCAGCAGGATATCAGATTCAAAATCTGAGCGGAATAGTAATGACCAGAGCATAGCATGCAAATTTCTGCAAAGTTTTATATGTATATATATTGGTATACAAAAACAAGTTGTAGCCTTTCAGTCCGAATCACTGAGAAACAAATGTGAATATTTTTAGCTGCTTCAATAGACATTAAAAAGAAAATAAAACACAGCAGATGAGGGAAGCGCAGAAAGACAAATGGCAAAAGAGGGAGAGTCTTAACTGAGAAGCAAAGTCAACATCATCATTTAAGAGAGAGGGAGGAGATGTGAGAGAAACTGAGCAGCAGCACATGGATAAATAAAATCACTGAAAGGCAGAAAGGGAAAAGCCTCACAGCAAAGACCTCCTGGAAGAAAAGCAAGACAGGGAGGAGCAGAACATCTTTGTGAGGATAAAAGAAAAAGCGTAATCGCCCGGTTGTTTCTTTTTCTCCCACAGGCCCCTTAGAAAACAACTGGCGCTTTAAGCTTAGACAGATAGCAGACAGAAGGATGACGGTTAGAGAAGTGGAGAATACCACAGAGAGTTGGGAGTCTGGCACACACACACACACACACACACACACACAGAGACAAACATGCATTCCCACACACTTGCAAACACACACAGAGATACACGCACACATCCCAAACAGCAAACACACACATTTCCTGTTGGTACAAAGGCGCCAACAATCATAGTCTACAAATGCGCACACATGCACACACAGTCTCTCTCTTTTCTCTTCCTTCCCAGTCCCCGTGGAGCTGTGATGATGGAGATGGAGAGCAGTGTGTATTGACTGTGACTGTGACACAAAGCTGCATCCAACACATGAACCTCAGAGGAAAAAGGTTCTGCTTCAAAAGCAAGACCTCCAGTCTGCTACTTCAATGCTCCCTTATAAAATTTTGTGAAGTAAGCAAACACTGAAATGAAACTTCTACGCTTTGGACAGAAGCATAGTGCAGATTCAATCAGTCAGAATACACAAGAATAACAACGATACCACTAGTCAGTTTTCTTTGTGTTTGTATTCTGACAAGCAAAACTGCTTCTTTTCCAGTATAAGAGACGATAAGCAAATA
Organism: Neolamprologus brichardi; assembly: GCF_056152115.1. Lineage (NCBI taxonomy): Eukaryota > Metazoa > Chordata > Actinopteri > Cichliformes > Cichlidae > Neolamprologus > Neolamprologus brichardi. The sequence continues at coordinate 13,030,912 of NC_142104.1, forward strand.
GAACATTAACATTTTTTTCACGTAATAATGTGAAGAGTTACATAATCTCATGGTGTTAAAATGTTACTGGGTATCTTGCAGGCTCTGCATATTTGCATTTCAGGACATCGTGCTGATTTCACAGCCAGGCTCGCTGTCTGTCATTATGATTGTCCATCTGTCTTTCCACCCACATGTCTGTCACTATGTTGGGCAAAGTTTTTAACAACAAATTTTCATGCATCTTTTTTTAAATTCTGAAGAGAAATAAAAGATAGAATAAACCACTTTGATGACTTAAATCCAACTTTACTCGTATGAAGGCTTAAGCTGTGAGTTTTTAGCCACATTTCATTGCCCACAGGCCATTTTTCCCAGTATATTATGCACTTTTTCAGCCATGATGGCCTTTTGCTGCCCTAGCAACTCCTACCACTTGGTTAGGATGCCTGCACAGTGGGTGGTGAAAGTGGGGGGCATCGTAAGAATCCTCTGTGGGTAATGACATTCTTCTCAAGGTCTGCATACACTGCTGAGAAGTTGAGGCCGGCAACTTCATGTGTGACAGAGAGGGCACATGTCTCTCCACTCCCTGCGGGCCAACAATTTGACCAGGCATCCTTAAAATGGACTGAAGATCTTTAAAGTTCAAAGCATTTATTGTTGCAATTATTTGAGACTGTTGTGCATGTTAGTTTTGTCATACTTTCTCTTAAATGGCAGAATTTCCTTTTAAAATTCATAGTCATTTTTGAAATAGCAGGCTGCACTCAGCTATGCAAGGAGATCAAAAGCGAAGGAAATAGTGGACTCCGGGGGATTTGTTTTATAGTTAAAGTTGTTTATGGCTGTTGATTGATTTCCTTGAGGAATGCACCTAATCAAGACCAGAGTTTAACAACTGATCAAAGTAAACAAAATCCATTTGTCTGTTTAGCTGTCTTCTTCCAGTTTTGCCAGTAAACTGTAGCAGAGCTATTAAGCTGCATTAGGTTATTGTAAATCTTTGTAAACAGTTCTGATCTAACACGTTCTAAACAAAAGGAGCCAGTAAAATGCAATGAATATGCTTTCAGTGACATTAATGTTCTTAATATATACTGCACAGTGAGACAGCGGTGCACTGAGCAGAGCAGAGGTAATTGAAACCTCAATTTTGTTGAGCTTTTATCTAACTTGTTTAAATCTTTGTGGCCATAGCAAATTCATTTCTCAGGTGAGTAATTAAGTAACGTGCTGCATTACTTTAGTAGTAGCAAGTAATGTGTGATGCATTACTTTTCTTGAGTCACGATCCCAATATTGGCGAGTCTCTTAAATGTCTGACTGCTTCTTTATCTAGCACTGGTCAGGCCAAGAGCTCAGTCACAGCTCCCATGACATGAAAAGCATGACAATAAAGAAACAGCTTGCATTGCAGTGTAGGCGTTTACCAGACTGTAGTCACAGATATTTCCTAATTCTGTCCTTACTGCTCACAGTGCAGTAAATTTGCATCTTTGTCACCTGAGTAAAACCAAAACTTCACAGTGCTGTAGCTAGTTATTTTTACTATCTTTAAGACGTGAACCTCACTATTCAGAGGAGAGGGAAAGGGAAGGATATCCTGTTCACAAGCAGTAAATTGATATGAATGACAACAATTGCAAAGAAAAACAGACACATTAACAAATCAGTCAGCAGGTGTTCAGTCACATTTTTACAGCTCTGGCAGCATTTCAAACCTCTCCTGTTGCACCAGAAATTGTTTTACCGACAGATGTTCCACATAATCACTGCATTTAGCACTCCTGTTCTGAGATGCAACACTGTAATGATACAGTTGCTGACAGAGGAAAACCTCTCAAATATAGATGTGGTTTTTATAGCACTAGCCATCCTATTAACCCTCCTCCAGAGTATAATTAAAATAAAAGAATACTAAAACATAATTCCCTGAAACAGCCGCTGAGCTGCTGAGCTGCACAAGGTTTCACTCTGTCCATCACAAAAGTCTCCTGTAGATCAATTTGATTTCTATTTAGGAGTCATCAGTGACATGGTTTTGTTATAATTGTCCTGAATTAAGATGGATTTATGTTGATATATTTAACATGAACATAAATGTGTTTTTCGTTTCTTGGTGCTTTCTTTCTGTCTCTGTTATTTCCATTTTTTTTTTATGGGTGGAAGATTTTGGGCATAATTATTTGTGTTCAAGTCTTCTTCTCCTTATTGAAATGAAGTAATAACATTTTCCTAGTTCTGCTGACATACAGTGATGGTAAACCTTAAAGCATAGTTGAACTTTTCTGGCCCTCTAGCAAACTATCTAATAGGTTTAGTTAACTAATATTCTATGACAGGTACTTATGTCTACTGATAATAGGGGAGGGGGCAACTCCAGGGCTTACAACACACAGGCAGAAACTCCCCGAGGACCACAGCACCAGGATTTAAAGCAACAACAAAAAATTGAATTACTTTAAGGTACTTTCCGAGCAACATTGAGGGAATTAAGTAAATATGAAAGCTATTCTTTTTATTCCGGGTAAGAGTTGAGAGTTGGGTTAACAAGGGATCAGAACGGAGAGGAGGAATAACAAGGATCCGCTCTAGCAATCTACCTTGTTGCTCCACCCATCCGCTAGTGCTGCTAATATTGCTGCAACTTCTCTGACTCCTACCACGAGGGGAAATTTTGTTTTTCTCTTGACCCTTGTCAGGAGACCACAGAGCAATCAGCTCTCAAACAGAGAATCACACTGTTGCACCCCAGCAGTGCACATGCTAACATGATCTTCTCTTTTTTTTCAGAGGAATCTCAATACACACAGCTCTATCACATGGAAATATTGCAGACGAAGATGTAAATTTTAGTTCCTTCTTCCTGCTTTTTCAGTTCTCTCATAATTAGGTCTAATTCTCTTGCAGCCTTATAGTTAGTTAGGTAAGTAAGTAACCGATAGACATGCTAAAATTCAGTTTTAAACAAGTTAACAATATTACTTCTATATATGGATGCAGAGATGCATTCAGGATCAAATGTGGATTTTATGTGGACGTTGATGTGTGGTCAGAGGTGTCCTTTCTTGTTTACTCCTGTACATTACACACATCTTTTCCATAGAGAAGGTTACTAAGTAGAAAGTAAATAGAGGAGAGTACAGAATACATTAATTTTCTTACACTCAATCAAACAAAAACTATAAAGGTTGACAAAAATGCAATGATTTAAGGTCACATCTCTTCTAAAATAGGAACACTTTGTGACTATTTGACAAGAAACACTTGGTTAGTTTCAAGTTAAACACACAGATTTTTGTGTAACAGTAACAGCAGTTGCTGGACTCCTTTTAGATTCTTAAAGTTTATTGTTATCCAATAACCCCTGCTGCGTAATTTCACCAACAGCAAAGCAACAGATGCTATTATAGTGCTGGAAATCCAACTCTAATTTTCCAACAGTGCAAATTTCAGAATACGGATGTCACAGTGCACTCTCTTTTGTGCCATTCAAACTCCACCAAAATAATGTCTCAGCGCTCAGCTGTGAATCTATGGCACAACCTCTGGCAGACAAGATATTTCTCACCTCTCAACGATCTCTGTTTTCACATTCAGCACGTCAAGATGTCTTTCTCTCCCTTACTTTTACAAATCTCAAACAGAATTATTCAGTCATCGCCCATGGCTATAAAGACAAAGCAAGAAGCAGAAGGAGAGAGAGTTACAAAGAGAGTACTGCAGAAAGAGAGCGAGATACTGTTTATATTCCTTTTTCTAAAATCGTTCTTTTAATCAACAGGGCTGGTTATAGGGACTGGCAGAATGCTTTCGACAGATCAAATAGCTGGACAGAAGATGGTTTAAAGAGCATGGTATTCATTAGATCTCTCTTAGGTGTCTCTATTTTTTCCCATGTTTGCCCCCTTCTCTTTTTCACCCACTTTAAATTCACAATCTTGTCTAACTTGTTATTTCCCTTCTCCTTCCCTATGTCTTATTAGACCTCCCTAAAACAAAGACTGGTAAAATAAAGGCTTAGAGAAAGCTTGTTTTCTAGCATGGGTTATGGGTTAAACCCCGTAGCTCATGTGGCTTTTCTGTCTTCTTCTCTGGCTAAACCAAACCGTTCCTAGAGGAATCAGCAGGGGGCAGGAGAGACTCTCAGCGAATAGCGAGGAGCACCCATTCCTGTGGTCAGAAGAGTTTGCAAAGCGAGAACAATACAGACGTCTTAATTTCCTTTTTCTTTCACTTTATAGTCAATCGCTGCCTTTCGTGAGCAGACAGAAGCTGATATCTCAGAATTTAAAAATAAAATGCTTGATTAGCCTTCCTTCAGCATGACATATTTATTATCTGGAGAAACTGTCATGAAATGCAGGACAGTGGAGAATTATGGAAAATCACTAGTTTCCTTTTCTGTTCCAGTCGATCACATTTTGACAAGTGTTGCAATTTTCTGCTATATTTGTACTTTAATGTAAATCTGTTGCACTGCCACTTGGATAAAAAACAACAACAAAAAAACACTATTTTTTTTCTTTAATAGCAAAAATGATTTTAATGGTTCAATTTAAGCTTTCAGCTAAATCAGAATGCGATAAATCATTAAGCGAGCTGTTTTCACAGGTCGGTATTCCACACCATCATCATGTCCCCCTTGTTCCCTAATACTTTTCTCTGTCCAGGATTAGCAACAGACCGGAGATGAGGTGATAGGATTAAGGATTGTTTGCTGAAGAGCCGGTCACACAATATCTCACCATTTTAAGATGGGATTCAGTGGTTAAGTGAAGAGAGAGAGAAGGGGAAAGTGTCTCCAAAGAAGGCGTCCTCCACATCCTCTGAGCCAGCTGGATTACCATTACTAAAACTACACAAATAATTGCATTGCAGATGCATTTTGAACTTCAACCTTTTCCGCAAACAAAACACTGCCATTAATGCAACCAGTGGGAAGCTCTGAACTGTAAATATTTACAGCCTAGGACACAGTGCCCCGGAGAACCGACGAAAGACTCAAAGAATCATTTAACTGGACTATAGTGGCTGCATGCCAAAGCCTGTTACCTCATTAAGACGGATTTCTCAAAGAAAATGCTAATTGGCCTTGCTTCCTAAATAAAAGCGTGTTTCTTTCAGCGTATCTCTGGCCTATAGCGAGACTTGTTTAATGAGATGGGTGTCTAATGAAGGATACCGCAGTCTTGGATCGAGTGTTCGGTTCACCTTGGAGTGTAACGCTGCTTCAAGGAGTATCCCTCTATCTCTCTCATTATCCGTTTTCCTCCTTCCATCGTTGTCTTCACACCACCTCGTCAGTGCACACGGAGTTTGTGTCTTCCAGGTCAACAGGCAGGACAGGAGATGCAAAGTGGGGTTTGCAAGTTTTGCCGTGTAACTTTCCCAAGTTCTCTTTAGTTTGACAGCTCTTTGAATACATTACATTAATTTGTCTTTTGTGTGCTATCATTAAGAGTTTCTGTGTTTAGTTTTCAACTTTGGCAAAAAGCTCTTCAAGTTCACAAATTAGACGACACTGCCCACGATCAAAAGAGTATCAGAGAAATTGTCTACTTTTAAAACAGCTTTATTTAATTGGACAGTCTGCTGTGGTCATGTGAGTGACAGGAAAGCTAGGAGGACAGAAGGTGGTTGACTGCGAGTCAAATTCAAAGATTTTGCAAGTACGTACCAAATATAACAGCCCACTGAGGCTTAACTTCTCCAAACAGCTGCCAATCAGTGACAGACAGGACACTGCGCTATGCTCTGGTCATTCCTCTGATCATATCAGCCTTGTTATTTAGTAGCTTCAAATTGGGCTTCCAGTGACAAACACTCAACAGTCACAGAGTTAACAGCACTTTAGCCTTTAGAGTTGCAAGTTAATGAGAGATCTTAATAATCATTCAGGCACCGTTTGTGGTTGTTACTCTGGATAACAAGTAGCAATAACAAGATCAATATAGCTGGGTAATGAGATTTTGAGATATCAAATCAAAGGTCAACTGATTCTAGCCTTTCTGCATTTCAGCAATGCAAAAAAAAAAAATGTTATTCCCACATGTTAATTCTTTTGGGTGCTCTCAGCGACTCTCAGCATTATCTGTTTTATAATGATACTTTCATTGACTGCATAATATTTGGTTTCAGTCATTGTATAAAAAAGGCTTAAAGTCTGACCTTCCAGATCAGTGAGAACTCACCAAATTGAAGGAGCAAAAAAGGAGCAAAAACCCCCAAAAGTCTCTTTTTTTTTAACAGAAATGACAGAAACCTACATAATGAAAAGATAATCACAGACTAATTTAAGATGGATCTATTACTATAATGTTAAAGTTTGGTTGAGATATAGATAACTTAAGGTTGTTGTACAGTTTTTGGTTGGTGTTTAAATACATCCAGGCTGTGCCAGTGTGGTTTACATTTCACTGCTATGGCATGAATTACCTCAGTGTGCACCCGCACGCACTTGTTGTGTTTGCAGCTAAAAGACCAAACGTGTTCACACACAGACATTTGAACACTTATCCCTCCTGCTGACACACACATTCAAAAACACACATTCATCGGCTTTGCCCTCCTGGTTTGTCCGTTGCTGCTGGCTGTCCTCAGGTATTGGTGGTATTTGTAAAGAGCTTAATTGCCCAAGTGTCTGGAAAGTGGCAGTTGAGAGTGTGGCTGGCTAATGAGCTCCCTGAGAGAGGGTCAGTAGTTAGCTGAAGCAACACTGGGCTCTGCTCCCTGATAAAGGTCACATACCTCCAGAGAAAAATGCCACTGTGTGATGTGATGACCAAAGGAAAGGGGCGAGCCAGCATATCACTTGCCATTAAAAGAAAAGAGTAAACCTTAGAAGGGATGAAATTCTTTAGGGTGAGATGGCAGGTCCTCCTCTACAGCAGAAAGACAACCTGCTGTGTGATAGTAAGTGGTGTGGGGAGGAGGCATACAGCACAAGATGCACAGAAGCTGTAAGAACCAAGATTAGTGTTTTGGTGCTAGACGTTTGAGTTGCTTTGGCATTTTAGGACTCTCCTTTAGTACTCTATTGTTTTTTAAGCGTCTTATCACTGTGAGATTGAGTTTTTGATTGCTGTTCTGGTTTCATTATCATTCCAGTATCTTGAGCATTAGTTCTTCTGTTATTTGGGTTCTAGTTACTGTTTTTTAATGTTTTCTGACTGGCTGTTATAACGATTTAATGTGGCTTGTGTTAGTTTAGAATCACTGGATTTCCATTCAGTTATTTGGTTTACTTGCCTTGCTTTCTTTTCTGGTGACCTTTGATGACCGCAGCAAAAATCTTCTGGCACAACTTCACCTGCTTCCAAGGTGCATGGAGAGCATGAAAGAACTCACAAAGCAGGAACTCCAGCAACACTTGAGGGAAGATGAACAACTTTAATAATTGACCAACGCGTTTCGGCTTGTGGCCTTCATCAGGGACCTTTGATGACCTGCACCTATCATTTGGTAAATCATGCATCACTGCTGTAGCTAACAAGTTTCACGAGACACAATTTTTGCCTTGAATATGAATGATCTTGGTTATGTCACAGTTTTACGTCTTGGTGAATAGCTGTCAAGTGTTTGCAGACAAGTTGGTATCTTCCATACAATCTGTGGGACACATCGAGCAATGTGCTAGCATCCGGTTTTACCTAGTGACTGCCAGCAACCTCCACAACCTCCAGCAAGTGGGTCAATGACTCGTCTTACACCTATGCGACTCAAGCCTTACATGCCTCAGGAGACTCTAGAAGAGCTACAGTACAGTCTCACATGGGGGCTAAATATAGCATAATCATAACCTGTGTTGTGAGAAGACCCAAATGCATGACAAATGCAAGTCAAAGGGAGAGCTGACTTTGGAGGTCTGCAAAGAACAGAAAGTCCATAAAGAACAAAGCCTAAAAGGTCCTGAAACACTGATCTAAGTAACATGAGACAGACATGTACACGGGGAACAGACATAGAGAGTTAAAAAAGGGAGGATAAAAGACTCCATGATGGAAAACGGAGGCTATAAGTACAAATGATCTAACTGGAAATGATAAACATGTGAGGGACCAGATGTAGGCGGAATTAACAGTAACTAGAAAACAATCAGGGAATGGCAGACCACTGAAAACTAAAGTAAATCAGGAAATATATGCAGACATAAATGGAGAATGAGATAAAGGAAAGATGATAAAAACTACAAATAGTGGACATAAACCATAACACCAGAAAGAAACAAATAGAACTAATCCCATCCCTAGAAAGATGTGAATAGAAACCAGATAATCAGAACTACCACAGCATAATAAGAAAGCCTGTGATCCAAATTTCTCAAGAAAAACAAGAAATCTAAACTCAATCTCGAATCGACAAACTAGGAATTAAAGAGCAGCATGCATGGGAACACTCTCTTCAAGACTCTTCAGTAGAAATGGTAATTAAGATGAAAACATGAAGACCGAGAGAAAACAGTGAGGGAACTAAACAACAACACTAATTAGTAAACTGGAGCATAAATACACCGCAAACCAAAAACACACAGATAGAATCAGAACGTAACACGAATCAAAAAAAGAAGAGCTCAAGAACTGTAGAGGATCCCAACCAAGTGACCAAATAATAAATCAAAAATTTCAAAGAGCAGACTAAACATTATAACCAGGGAAGGTTATCATAACAAAACAAAGATCAACATATATTTAAGAAACAAAAACTACTCCAAAAGTAACAAAAATGAAGCTCAAACAGGAATGAAGATGGAGAGCAAACAGGACAACGAAAACCAGCACAGCCACACAACAGGTAACAAGAATCCAGAAAAAGAACTTCAGAAACTCTGGGTGCAAGACCCAGATGTGTTTGTGTGTAAGTGTGTGTGTGCATTTGATCTGAAATGAGATTAGTATAAAAAATGTAATTAATAATGCCAGTACAATTTAAATTTCTGTACAATTTCTTGGGGCACCTGTTTTAATTGATTATCTATAAATACCAATTTAGTAATTTTAGAGTCCTGATTTAACATTTAAGTCAAACGTGATGTTACCTTAAATTAAAAATAATTTGTCAGAGTGGGATACCATAGCATCAGTTTTTTGGGAGTCAGCCTTTGGACTATTTAAATTTAACATTTCACTCAAAATGAGTTGATTAAAAAAGTCATGTGCAAAAAATGTGTTAGCTCGCTAAAACATTTTATTTTCAAGTCTCTGGCTATTTAATAATCCCAAATGATGGCTTATTAATGTCGTGCAATGTAATGTTTCTAAAAACTGTTTTGTTTTTATTCTTAAACTAATTAAGCCTGCATCAAGTGAGGTGGCTCAAAAACACATGTACTAAATACAGAAGAATCTATGATAGCTAAAGGATAAAGTCACTAAATGAAACAGAGGTAATGGCACTGAGACCTGCCTAAGTACCAATGTTCTTACTTCTGGAGTAAAACAAAAAGAAAAATTCTAAAAGGCTTTCCTCAGGCTGTTAAAACAGTGCACACATCCTCTACATGCATGTTTTAGCTCAGAAGCTCAATAAGATTGTAGGCCAGGTAAAGGAAAGACATTTTCACCCTTTTTCAATACACCCATTAAGTCCATTTGCATAGGTACTGCTTTTCTTGCTCATTCTTTCATTCGTATCCTTTTTGCTATTCTGATACCTTCCTCACCTTTATCCTCATTAAGCTCCCACACATGGACAACCAGAGGGAGAAAAACAATCCTGAAGCTTTGAGTTGTGCAAGCTAAAAACAAAAATGGGAAAAGTAAAGGCAGAAGCAGTATAATAGTAATGGAACAGGTAGAAAACACTAATGAATATAAAACCCTCTCCTCTCTTCTCTTCACCATCTGCATACAAACTGTTTTTTCTGCGCATCTCACTTTATAATTTGCTCACCCGTGTTCTGTGTCATAGGTTTTATCCCCGACCTAATAGCACAGAAGCTCCATTAAAAAGTGTAGCCAGAGAATTAGTCCACAAACAATGTGATGGTAACAACAGAACCAGAGTGGTCTTCCCTGCATGGAAGTGTGAAGGGATACTTCTGTATTATTTTGGTTTTAATAATAAATGACCACACAGTTATAGTCCAAAACATTAAACATTGTATGTGCTTTGACGGCTTCATGTTTTTTTTTCTGTGTTCTTTGTATTACTGCCAACCATTTATCATCTTTCAGGCAGTCATGTATTTATTCGGCTTTTGTATAAATATTCAGGCTTGAAATCTCCAACTTGAAACCAGAATAATACCAGCTGAAAGCAGAATAATAAACTGTTCTGTCTTTTCTATAGTAGTCTAAGAGCCATAGCTTAAAGAAGAGCCTGAACAGATTTTCTTACAGTGTCTTGAATTGCTATAACACTAAATCCCATCCTCTGAACCACTTGCATACTGTCCTAAACTGATTTACTGAATCAATCCCGCCTTTATAAACCATTTTCACCTACTTAGACAAAATTTGCATATCTTAATCGCTCTTTTCACTAAACCTGACACACCACTAAAACACATTTTCCATGATGATGCCTTGAGATGCATAATGGCAACTACAAGTGGTTCAAGTCGAGCACAATTACTGCACAGATGTGTCATTTCTTAGCCACAATGACTCAAAAATTTTCACACCCGTATAAGGTAGGTTTGAGTGCACAGGAAACACAGGTGAGCTGAAGGCTGGTACCTGAAACTGATTGAAACAACATCTGGAAGAAGTGACAAAGATGCACATTTAAAAAAAAGCCAGAAAAATACTCTTTCACAGTACTGTGAAATAATGGACTGACATCCCATCTTTATAATATGTAGTTGAAGGAGCATGTGTGAACCCAGTGTAAAAAATGACATTTCTTTTATAGGTAGTGAAAAAACTGACTTTTCTGTCATTTCATTGTTTATCAATTACTTATTTACGCTAGTGTAATATAAATGGCTTTGAGTGAGCTTATTTTAGTGAGCTGTTAAACTCATGAAAATGCAGTTAAAAGTCTAAAATTTATGACCTTATTTACATGTTTCACAACTATCCAGTGGGCCAGATTTGAGTCTCTGCTGGGCCGGTTCTGGCTTCTGGGCCTTATCTTTGACACCCTTGCTCTCCAAGATACACATAGATGTCACTGAACTAGAGTTCTGGGATAGACCGGGATTTTAAAAAACAAGCTGCTGGGGCAGAATATGGATCATGAGTTCCCACAATTCACAGTTTCTTATCTCATATGTTTGTTTTTCCTCAATGGGTAGATAATCCAAATAGTCTTGGAAAAAACAACAAGAAATAGACACAAAACAAAAGAAAATACACTGTAATATTATGGAACATATTCTAATTTAGGAGGAGGGCGGGAAAAGTGCACAATTATTCAATCCCAGCCCTTAATAATGGATTTCATTTATATAGTATATATATATATATATATGCTGAATTTTCCGGAGGAACCCACCCGAGGGATTAATAAAGTTTCATCTAATCTATAGCGCTTTTCTAGGCATCCAAAGTGCATCCAAAGGCATCCAAATTCCACTATTCATTCACTCTCACATTCACACACCGGTGGAGGCAAGCTGCAGTTGTAGCCACAGCTGACCTGGGGTAGACTGACAGAAGCGAGGCTGCCATATCGCGCCATCGGTCCTTCTGGCCAACACCAGTAGGCGGTAGGTGAAGCGTCTTGCCCAAGGACACAACGACCAGGCCAGAGAGAGCAGGGGGATCGAACCGGCAACCTTCCAGTTACAGATAAGCTTCCCAATCCCCTGAGCCACGGTCACCCCAGGCTCCAAAACTTCTCAGCTTGTTTGGGTTCTTACTCAAGAAAAGTAATGCATTACATATTACCTGTTACATTTGTTAAAAGTAATGCAGTATGTTACCTAATTACTTGCTGGAGAAAGTAATATTTAACACTTCTCGTTACATTACTTTCTCCTTACTCTGCAAAATGATTTGAAACATACTGTCACATAATTACCAGTTAACAGCATAAATGTATAGGCTACAGTCCTACACAGCAACATAAATCCCTCTCCTAATGAGGACACATGTATGACCTTTCTTTTCATTGTTGCCTATGAACACAAGGCCAATAACACAAAGCAAATATGAAAAAAAGCTCATAGAGACTTCAAAGCTATCACCACATTGATCCTACTGCAGAAACATGAACAGATAGAAATGGAGAATTAAAGCCTGACTGCTCATCACTACTTTTGTTACTTGTTGAAGATCCGGGTCTGGCTGCTGGACTGGGATTGACATGCCTTGTTTTTACTTATTCATGACAACATCTGTAGCCTGAATTTCTTATTTGTAAGTTAGAAATCCTCCAAATTTACAAAGACATTGAAGGAAGGAGATAGAGTAAGAATTGGGAGAGAAATTCAGTGCTGAGAGGAAGAGAAAGGGAGAAGTTGCTGCAGAGCGCTGGCTGATACAGATTGTGAAATTGATGTATGACAAAACAGATTGGTGTTGCCGCTCAGATGCATCTGAATTGCGAATTGTCAGGAGGAGGCAGATTACAACAGACACTGTGTGCCATGCAGCCTCCAGCACAAAATGAAGACGTGTTTACTTTCAGATAAGAGAACTAGAGACAAAATATGTGTCTCTGTTGGTGTGCGTGAATAGATTATTGTGCTGTGTTGTGCGAATAACCCCATGTGCCAGAGGTCAGATACGAGGGGCAGCGTGGCTACGATAACCCTACAAAATTATATAACATGTAATGCTGTAGGCAAAATCTTACAGATACAAAGGCAAACTTCTTGTCTTTGCCAGAAACTTTATTAAATACAGTATACTTGCTGCAACAAAATAAGAGAGACGTGAGCAAAGTACAATAAACAGTAAAAACCAGTGTAAGGGGAAGTGTTACAGCTCATGTAATCCATCAACTCATACCAAGTCATAGATTAAATCAATACAGAACACTACACAGGACAAGACATACAATAATGTCAACTTAATGACAAAAAATTGATTTCCTGACTAATGCAAAAGAAAAGTACAAAAACTAAAAAATTGGCCCCTATTTTTTACTCTCTGACACCTAAAAGCTTGAGGTAGCCACCCCGATGTGTGTGTCTCTAAGTGGGCAAGAAAGACAGATGTAAACAGATAATGCTCTCCTGTGATAGAGAGTGTGTGAGGAGTTTTTGGTGTGGGTGGCATTAGTGAATGCCAAGCAGTGAGTCAGCTTTGGACAGACAGACTGAGGAGAGTCTGATAACATAGCAGCACTTCAAGCTAACAAGAGACTCCATGCTGAAGACAACAGACATGTGGCGAGTTGTCACTGGAGTAAAAGAAATCCAAACCCTAAAATGATGTTGTCTTGTAAGTCACAGCCAAGCAACATGTTTACTTCACAGTGCACTGCTGACAAAATTTGTACCTTTTAGAGAAGTTACAAAGGTGATAAAGTGTTATACATTTAATCATTTGCAGTTAATATTAAGAAGGTAAATGGTCTGTATTTGTATAGCACTTTTAAGAGTCCTGCCTAGGGACCCCAAAGCGCTTTACACACCCAGTCATCCACCCATTCACACACTGGTGGAGGCAAGCTACAGTTGTAGCCACAGCTGCCCTGGGGAAGACTGACAGAAGCGAGGCTGCCATATCGCACCATCGATATGGCTCGAACCGGCAACCTTCCGATTACAAGGCAAACTCCCAACTCTTGAGCCACGATCACCAATGAAACCAAAGAACCAATGGATCCATTGGTTCTTTGTACCGACGGTGGTGATGTCTAGATTCAACAGGTCCCCAGAGGACTGAACAATCTGAAAGCAGAAACGCATGCTGCATTTTAAACAAGCAGATGTTTTCTGACTACCTGAGATCTAATCAACAGCAGCTTCTTTCATAAATCTGTCTCATCTGGTACAAATTTATGAACGTCTGTGCTGCCTTGGGTTGAATGATTTAAAAAAAAAAATCCTACTCTAATAATTGTTTTCTAGTCACATTTCCTTTGGGTTTCCTTTGGAACGCTAAACTCATGAAGACATCTGTTTAAAGGAACATGATGTAAAACTAAATTAAACTTAATTTAATTTGTATTCTTTTTATTTTTTACATATTTGCATACATGCACCTAAATATAATGTGCTTTATGATCAAGATGGGATTCGCATTAAGCAGTAGCTAAGCTGAGAGACAAGAAAAAAGCAGCATCTGCTTTGAGGAAAGGATTGTCGTACATACATGGAGTGTCTCACACAGTGGTTGAGCAATTCAATCACACATACATAATTGAGCTCATTTATTGCTATCATACGCAACATTCAGATCATTCTTTAGTTCTAATTTTGCAGAGGAGCCTCCATGAGCTTCCTGTAATTTAATCTATCTCGCGTAAATGCACAGCCTAATGCACTCATAACTTGTGTTTAATCAATCTATCAATAAAAGGATGAATTAAGAAATGACATGTTGATTTTTCCTCATTAGAGACCTTTTATTTATTGCATATGTCAATAGATGAGTAATCCTGTGTTGCTGAGAGGACTTACTTGTACATGAGCATGCAGCAGAGTAATTATTCATCATCATTCTGAATCATCAATAAGGGTTATCAGTTAAATAAAAAACATGATAACATGATTGGCCACTTGGGGAAAAAAAACCTGTATACAGTCCTGATGAAAATTTTAAGACCACTTGAAAAATGGCAAAAAATCATATTTTGCATGGTTGGATCTTAATAATGTTCCAAGCAGAGCTTCAACATGCAACAGGAAGAAATGGGAGTGAGACAAAAAGCTTTTTTTTTTGAGCAAGCAATTTTTTGAAAACAATACTTAAACTGAAACTGTATGTGTGTGTCTTCAGAAACTGAATGAAAATAACTAACAAACCCCAACAAAGGGTGAGTTTTCCAAAGTTAATAGTGCTGCTACAGGTACATTGTATACTGCCATATACACAAATACGCCATTAAATAACAGTTTTAAATGTCTAGTGATGCTAAATGGTATCTATTAATTACAACTATCTACATCTTGACACCCCCCCCCCCCCCCCAATGTTCAGCACAAAGTTACGCCGATGACATAATCATATAGTGAGTAAATTAGTGTGTAAGTACTTTTAATTAATGTGATAATAATTTCAGGTAGTTCATGAGTAATTTTAATTTTTGCATAACTGTAGGTATTTAACAGAAAAGGAGACACAAATTATTCTGTAAGTAATTTTAATAAATAATATCAAGTTGTGTATAACATCATTACATTAACATTAACAATGTAACATTACATTGTTAGTAAATTTAAGTAGTGCCTAAATTTCAGGAAAAGACACAAATGACACTGTACTTTCATTGTGGAGTGGAATAACCTTGCCTGACTTCCATGTATTTTACAGTAAAGACGACACTCCTTTTCTAAACACTCCTTTACTCCTTCACTTGAATAGTGATCGTTAAAGGGAAAAGAAATGAAGTTAGATTCATTATCAGGTTATATAGACCTCCCAGTTGTGATGGCATTTATTTATTATTGTCAGTTGGTAAGGGATAACAGTAATAACAGTCTTTACCACATTTATATTGGTAAAATAACTGAAAAATTGAGTAGCAAAACATCCATTATGCATAATTACTGTTAAGTAAAGCCCCCCCCCCCCCAAAAAAAATAAAGAGGCAAGATTAATCTACACCATAATGATAATTCATAATCCTTGTGCCCCGAAATATACAGAGCACTTACAATGTAAGATGGGGAAATATTGTTTATTTTTCTGCAAAATTGTTGAAACTCATGAAACTGAGCAGTACTTAAATTTACTTACTTATTTTTGTATTTACTTAAGTATTTTTGTGTTTCCTGTAAAAAAACTGACTTGATATCCCCTTATTTTAGTGTGCCTATTTTAATATTGCTTAAAAGATATTACAGTAAAAACATATGATGTGCAGCACAGTGGCACGGTGGTTCAATTCCACCATCCGGCCGGGGTCTTTCTGTGTGGGGTTTGTATGTTCTCCCCATGTTTGCGTGGGTTCTCCCCGGGTACTCTGGCTTCCTCCCACAGTCCAAAGACATGCAGTTAGTGGGGTTAGGTTAATTGGAAACTCTAAATTGCCCATAGGTGTGAATACGGGAGTGAATGTGAGCGCGAAAGGTTGTCTCTGTCTATCTGTTGCGACAGACTGGCGACCTGTCCAGGGTGTACCCCGCCTCTCGCCCTATGACAGCTGGGATAGGCTCCAGCACCCCAGCGACCCTGAAAAGGATAAGCGGAAGCAAATGGATGGATGGAACATATGATGTAATGAAAGGTATTCATTGTAGACAGACATGAATCACAAAGACAATATGAGACAAAAAGGTACTTATATTGAATGAGCATTAGGCCAAAGGATGTACAGAATAGCTCAAATGCTGTGACACATACAAAATGAAAATATTAAAACAGATAAACATCAGTAACCACTGGAAAAATACAAAACATGTCCAAAAAGGCTTTGCCAAAAATATGTTAAGACCACAGTGGTCACCCAGGCCACATTCTCATTTCACTAAGCTGTTTCTCTAAACACAGTCCCACATCATTAGGCAAAACAGGCACTGAAAAAGCATTTCACTGAAAGCACTTTACCAAATTTCACAGCTAACGGTCCCACACAGAATCAGAAGCTTAGAAAATTGCACTCCACAGAATCTGCCTAAAACATGACAGACTCCAGTAGATATGAACTAATGCCAATCACCTCCCACTCCCCCATCATTCAGGGCTCACAATCCTGATTACTAATAAGCCATCTAAATGGAAGATGTTGAGCTCTTTGATGTACAGCGGAAAAAGCCCTCATTCTGAGTGTACTTCATCTTTTCTTTTTACAGTGTGGAGATGTACCGAGTGAACTGTTAAAACTGCTCTTGAAAAATAATGCATGAGTGAACTTACAAAATAATGAGTGAAATTACAGGGCCCTTAAAAACAACCTTGATTTGAACATGAACGATGTATCGATGAAGCACACAATGCGAGCATACAGAGATTTCTATTTAATACTTCTCTTTAAAATTAACATGTGTGCTAACTGATATGATGTGCCATTCAGGAAATAGTTAGCAATAATAAAAAAAATGTAATTCCTCATCATACGAACTATATCCGGCTTAATACTCACAGCAAATCTTGCAGGATATGCCTTTTATTAGTCTTATTCGGTTCTTTTATAGCCAATTTCCTATTTCACAGCGACCACTTTCTCTCTCATTCTCTCTCTCTCTCTCTCTCTCACACACACACACACACACACACACATACACATACACATAGATATTTGTGTTAGCTGCTGTACTGACCTGCCTCCCAAGGGTGTGTGCAATGGTCAGAGAAGTGGTCCTAGACTCCCAGCTCCAATTAAGAGAACAGACAGTTGGTGAGAGGGAGAGAGTAGGAGCAGACACAGAATCACCCTAGCAGAATATTAATAACGGCTAACATTTTGGCCATATTCTTATATCCCAAACTTTAACTTTACTCGTGGCTTATGTTGTGATGTTTTCTTGCTGATAACAGATCATTTTTAAACAATATTTGACTATGACCATATGTGAGTTAAGACCCTTTTTGAGCACCTCCAAATCTGATTAAAGCACCACTAAAAATAACTATTAATAATATTAATAATAGCATATTTTAGTATTATTTCCTGAAATCACCTTCAAATGCTATATTTTCTCTACTGACGACAGTACAGGATAGAATGGAAACAGGTTTTATGTCCAGTGTGGTTGATGTCACGATGTTACAGTGTGCTCACACAGAGGTGTGGCTTGTCATTAATAACCTAATAACTTTTATTATTGGGCTATTACTCTCATCAGCAAATGGTTATTTAAAGTTATTTAACTTATTTAATGACTGGGCCTTTGCATCTGGTTTGATAACTAAAGGCTCCATTCTAAAACGGTGTATGAAAAGGGTTGATTACATCTGCAACAAATCATACTCCATTAATATTCATTGCATGCATGACATTATGATTGGGAGCTGAGTTTCAACCATAAGTTTGAACCTAGAATCGCCCATTACTATTACCAACCCAGACTAGTCACAGCTACACTACTTATTTGAGGTTAGGTGTAATAGTGGAATACTAGGGGAAAATAGTCGCAAAGATCAAAAGCATCAAAACCTCTTTGTGTTTGCGTTGGCGTTGGCTCCTAGCAGATTGCTACAGTTGCACATAGCTGACATGTAAAAAGTTGCCTTGACTGCAAACATTTGCCACCTGTTTGCCGAACAGTAGTGAAACTGAAAAGTAGTGAAACGTTGCCCTTTTGAAACATGTCACAACTTTTCTTTTAAAGGTTAATGTTCTCTGTTTCCTGTTTCCATCAGACTTTTTCCACTACCACTACTACTAGTTGGCATTTACTGACTTGGCTTCTCCCATGCAAAGTACCACGCAAATCCTGGCAATTTGCTAGAAACCAAAACCGTCATAAAGACGTTTTTATTGTAACACCCACTTGGTGGCCGATTTAACCTGGTGACAGTCAGCAGCTTTCAACAACCCCTCTCCAGTCTGTTGGGGAGTGCCCATTTCCCCCAGCCTAGCAACCAGAGGTTTCCAGAGGAAAGAGAGTCAGGGATTCGTCTGTAGGCGTGTGTAAGTCAGGTCTTGATTTAACCACACTGAAATATCAAAATAATGATCATCTTGGTATCTATTATGTGTGATGTGTATAAAGACATATTAATGTATTAATGCACTCCATATAATCCACAGTACACAGTGCAATATTTACAACCTTTTGCACATCTTTACAGTGAAAATAACAAATAACAATCTTCTACAGTTTACAGTAAAATGTAAATCGTATCATCATATATTTAATCTCTGTAGTATTCTGGATATTCATGATTAAGATATTTGTATACAATAAAGCTATTTCTTATATTTTGTAACTTTGTAATATATTGTATTATTTAATTTGATTTAATTGTCTTGGAGCAACTGCAACCACATGGTTTATTTAGGGACTGATAAAGTATTCTCACTATGATGTATTTAAATTATTGTTTTAAACTTTTTTATATTAAAAATCCTTTCTGGAAATTTCATGTTGGCTACTATACTAAAACATGTTTTGGCAAAACTCTTACATACAAAGTAATGTCTCACTTTATTTAATTCAAGGAAAATGAATTTCAAAGGGTAATTGTTTTAATATATTACTTAGAAATCAAGAAAAAAAATGGTCAAATAGCCTTGAATGTCTCACTATTTATAACTGGAGATGGTTGAGCAGAAAATGTTTTTAAAAATTGTTGATTTGAGATGGAGTGGCCCTATTCATACATGAGAACAGCAGACTAAGAACTAGACACAACCAGCTTATTCTCCTTGGGCCTAAAGCTCACTTGGATTGAGTAAACCTGTAATGTCCTGCCAACCTTTGTTGATATGTCACCATGATCAACTTCTACTTTTTCCATCTCTACTGGGTCAAAGGTTCGAAAACTTGCTCTACAATAACAATAGAGCTGTTGATAAGGCCCTGCAGCTTGCAGCCTTGCAGCTGCAAGACACATTGTGCTTGGAACTAAAACTGGAGATACAAACATTTGATGTTTAAAGGCTCTTTGATGAAAGAACAACATGACACTGTGAGAAAGAATCTCCCAGCAGATCTTATACAGGAAGTAACATCCTTACTGGGTGGGCCCCAAAAGCTGCAAACCCACTGATTATGTAGGAGACCAGGGTTTCAGTTTTACCATCAATTATCCCAGTGGGAACTGTGCATCGCTCCCCTCATTATGAATGCTATCCAAAAGAAGGCAGATAACAAAAGAGAGGCAAGTTTTTAAAAAAAAAAATTATATTTCTATATATTTATTATAAACAAACTCTAAAGCACTGAAGCTTTTCCTTCACAAAACTTAATGTTAAGAAATGAGGTTAAGAGACTAAGATTCACACATGCATGGTATCGGCATGTGATGATTATTAAATAGACATATACAAGTCATAGTTGAAATATTTCTAATAGTCAATTTGATATTTTAATTAAAAAAAAGCATGCTTCTTTTGATATCACACTGTGATCCCTCAGCTTTAATATATTCTCTGACACTTTCTTTTTTTCTTTTTTATGTAGTGCAGGCTCGATCTTGTTACTGGTGAAATGGAGCAGAAATGGAATCGTGCAATGTGTGACTAAGTTCTCAGAAATGAGTCAGATACTTACAAAAATAAGAAAAATAAAGTCACCCTTTCCTTTCACTGATATGTGGTGGCTGAGAAGTCCACAGTTGTGAAAATGATAATACAGCGACTATTAGAACCACTCACACTGGGACCCAGGCTTTTGGTATTTTGAATGGTATCAGTTAACTATAAGTTGGTACGGACAATCAATTCCTTTGCCTACTACAACTTACTGCAGACTGTGGTGAAAGATGAGACTTGATAATGAAGAGTATTTCTTCAAAAGTGAAAAAAGTGTCAGTACAACTTAGAGAGGTTAATGAGCAAACTTACTGGCCATTGCATCTCTTTGACAAGACAGTAAATTTCTTTTGAAAAAAGTGAAAACGTGCTTGTCACCAAGTTAAATTTTCATTATTGTGTGAGAAAGATTCAGATATTGGCTTGTATCGTGCTTTTGTTGTAAATTGTACAAGTAAGTAATACAGATTACAGATACAAAAGCAAACCTTCATGAAGACAACAGTATGGCCACAAACTATGGCACATGAGCAGGATACTTTTCTGTGCTTATTGAGTGCACACCAGGTATTTGCCACTAAGAGTAAATGTCAATGACGACTGACGATCATTAGAAGCAGATGTAGAAGCAAACCTTATTGATTTCATCCCAATAAACTCTTGGCTGAACTAGAGGCCTGTGGACTAAACATAAACGCCTGTTGGGGCCAAGGACACAATAAAACAAAAATCTGGAAAATCAAACTCATATCTGAGTAATCCCTATTCCTGAAGTTGGTTTATGCAATGTGGTGGACACACCCAGAATTTAACATGGGTTGAGTATGGCAAATTGTTTTCCGAACGTTTTTTTTTCTGGATTCATATGATATTTTAGACTCGACTTAGTCATGGAAAATGCTCAGAAGAAAAGCTGTAAAACTCTTTGCATCAGAGATTGCTTTTGATATAGACGTTTAACTGTAATCAAAACAAATCCAGGAAAGAAAAGTGAATCAAAATCAAATGAACATACTGCAAACCTGGAATAAAATCTTAACATACTACTTTGAAGTGATAGTGATCCAAAGTCTCACTGACTTTTTTAAACTGCTTTTTTAAACAAATGCCGGCTTCTCTCAGATCTGACCAAACCGAGTATAATGAATGAGACTAATCTTACTTTTTGAGAGAGTTCCTTCGGTTCTTTTGATAAAACAAAGTGTTTGAAGTGCTGTAGTTGTTCTCCTTGGGATTATCGTAAAGTAAGCTCAACTCATAGTACAGGCCCAGTACATTTCTACCCTGAAATAAGGGACCACAAAACTATTGATTATCCCAGTGACTGTGGAACCAAGGAAACAAAGGTTTTGAAAGCTAAAACCGAGAAGAGGAAAAAGAAGAAAAACCTCTTTGCACACCTTCGTGTTGCAGGACAGACTTTGCAGGCTTTGCAGTTGCATTGCTATCGGTTGAAAAGAATGTTTCATTCAAGCTGGATTACAAGGATTTTATTACCGAGTTTGCAGCCAAGAAGGCAAGAAAGTGACTTTCACTTAATCCATTTATGTGAATTGTTGGTCTTCCTGAATCCATCTCATTAGTTTGAGTTACAAGACAATGCATACTACAGTAAGCTGAGGAGTGTTTGACCAGCCCAGCATGGAAACATAATTCTAATTTGTATTGCAGTTTATGTCTAAAATATCAACTTGAAAATTCCAGCGTTTCCACATTCACTTTTAAATAATTAAGCTACTACATATGGCAACAGCAATGTACATGAGCACGACAATACTTTATTATTTTACTTGTTTAAACTGTATTCCACCAAACTCATGAGTGCAGTACTACTAGAATAGCTTTGTCTCTGACAGTGATTCATGGGCATGCATGTCAATGAGGACGGCCTTGTATGTCAAGTTCACCTAGGGCCCCACAATGGACCAGTAGATTATACAGGAGCTGTATAGTACTGTCCGCAAAGAGTGCTTTTTAAAATACAGCATAGTTTTGAAACTCTTGTCATAAGTTGCGTGACATTAACAGTAGACTGAAATCAGGCCAAAATGGAGGGGTGGGGAGTGGGGGCAGGGAAAGACATCGTTTTTATTTTGGTATGAATAATTCCCTGACACACAGATGTGCTGCTGTTGCTCAGGTCTCAAACAAAAGGTAGGATACTGTCCTGAGTACTATTGTAAATTTAAACATATATTTGTAAGGTGTCAGTCTATGATTAACAAAGCAATGCCATAAAAGTAAAATCAGGAAATATTAAATAAGGCCTTTTCAAAAATTCAAAGCATACATACAGCTGAAGCATGCTTTTATTAGCAGTTTATAATTAGACTTCTCAACGACTCACATGGATCATATTTCCCTTCAGGTGTTTCCCATCAGCAGGTAATTCCCAGACAGATAGATCCTCCTCCTGTTGTGAGGCAGATGGCTCTAACTAGGACATATTGTTGCTGTCTTCCTCCTCTTGTGAGCTCAGTAATCAGATATTTATGAACAATAATAAACTTCTCTTGGTGGGTCACTATTCTTGAATGACACATGGTTAACTCTACATTTCAAAGTTTTCATTTAAGGAAAAAATAAAATACCTTCCTTCTGGATAAGATCGCATTATTTTCTCCACTAATTCATCTTTCCCAATCCAATCGTCCTGGAGCATGTATTCTGGAAATCATCATGATTCAATTTTAGTTGTCCTCTGCTTTTGTCCCTTATCCCCTAAACCCTGCCCCATGTTGCAGAGCTCTCAAATGGATCCTTTTCCCTCCAGGCTTGGCCAACCTGTGGCTGTGCAACAGAGGAGCCATTTATCTCCTCTGCAACATGCTGAGCATAATCTGGGATGTGTGCATGAATGTGATTTGGTGTGCATCCCCATATGTGTGCGTGGAGGCAGAAGGACAGTCGTAAGCAGAACCATGAAGAACCCAGATGCCTGTGGGCCAAAGCTAGCAATAACAGAGCAAAGTAAGCTAATACTCCATGCGAGAAAGAATCCAGCGTGATTTAGTAGCACCGTCAATGAGCTGGGCAAGGACAATGGTTCACTAGCGCTTGGTAGAGAAATGAGGACAGAGGAGGGGAAATAGGCAGAGGCTATGAGGAATATCAGGATAAGGAATGATGTAAAAGAAAGGGTGAGAGATTACTTTAGGTGTTGGCCGGGGGATATGGATTACGATGCGGTCGGCCAAGGCATCTGGAGATATTGGAGATGGAAGAAGATTTTTCTAGGTATAGGTACGAGGCAGTGGCAGGTTGGGCATTAAGTCCATTTCAAAGGAGGGTATTGTTTCTTTTATAATCCTATGTTGATGGATTCTCAACATGGTTATAGTATATACTTGGCCATAATCACTGAATTACCTTGAACTGTGCATTGAGCACACCAGGGGAAGCAACATTTAGCTCTGTCATATTCAAGAGAAGGCAGACAGTCCTACAGCTGCTATTGTTAAAACTGTGTAACATGTACCATAATAATCTAGAAGGAAAAATAACGCTACAGCTCAAAGGAAAGAATATTTATATTTGAGTTTTGGTTAAAATGTCTTGATAATATTAGCTCTTGTATATTTTACTGCTACCACTGGAATGTTAGCATCATGATATCAAAGTTAGTGGAACCTTATGTAAAAATTAAATCAATGAACTAATGACACCATTTTGAGGTTTTGAGGTGCCTTAATTGTGTCGATACGAAACTTAGATAGTCTTACCCTAAATTTAACAAACCTCCAAAATAGCTTGCTTATCCAAACAACTCAAACAATGCACTTTTCTTGAGTCCCAAGCAAAACACTTGCCGAATTTGAAAGTAGATTGAATCGAGAGACTCTAAAACCAGACATATAGACATAAAGAGATTCTTTATCTGCTTTATTGCGTCTATGTAACATATCTTCTTGTAAACAATATGTTAGTATGTGGCTGCAATGGTTGGGAAGAAAATGTCACAGCACAAGTTTTGATGGTAATGTCCATGTGCAATCATCTAGGACTCTATTCTGCCTTAGAAAACTCCAGCTTCTGTAAGTAGTGTACCAGCCTATACCACGTGCAAATACCACGTGCACAGTGGTATTTGCCTGTACCAATGTGCACGTATTGAACATATATAAAACAGATTCATAATTGGAGATGGTAATGGGAGAGTGACTGGCCAGTCACTGGTTCAGGGCAAGAACATTGGAAATCAGTCAGTTCCACTCCCTGGCTGGTCGATTGATGCATCACTACCTTCCAATATTTTATGTAATGTTATTTTTAGAGTTCTATGACCCAGTTGTCCGATAATGTCTAATCAATGCTCAATTTATTAATTTTTTGATGGAGAAAAACCTAGTGATGTATCAAACTGCCACTTTTATGAGAGCATCCAAAATGTCTGAATAAGAAAGTCTGGGCTAACAGAAAAGGTTGCTAACCACAGTGGTGATACCCATTATCTCTGGGGTTTTAGGTTTTATCAAGCCAGCTAACCTGAGAAAGCCTGGTTATGTTGAATTGCTCTACAGTCCAACATAACTCACTCAGAGGCAGATTACAAATAGCAAAAGTCCCAAAGTATGAGACCGTCGCAAGACTTTTAAGGTTTAAATCCTGGGTAACAGATTTGGGAGAATGGCTGGAGAGCAGGCTGTTACACCAAGAAGGTAGAACTGTACAGAAAGAGCTCTATTACTTGGAGGAAAAAATAAGCCACAAGGATATTAATTACAGTTTGGAAAGGTGTTACTGTAGCTAATTGAATAATCTTGTGAAGAGTGATTGCAGATTACAACAGGTGACGAACTGCTGCCAGCAGTGGACCGAGGTGACAGATTACACCACTGTCTTTTCAGAAAGGCCTTGTGTTTTACATAAGTGACCATATGGGGGTTGTTTAAAAACACAGTAGTTGATCTGGATATATTTTTAAAGATCATCACTGGCTCAATTAGTACTGATACTAGTTTTGGCTTTTAGCTCATGGCATTAGTGTTTCAGCTAACTTTGTAGGTGCTTTAAATGTTATGTATTTCTTAGGAAATTATAAACTTATTATCAGTAAAAGAAAAACCCATATCACATATCTGGTCTGAGGATATTTTAATGGATTTATATGTTTATTGAACTTAAGCTGCTTTTAAATTCTACTTCTAAAACTTCACTTTGCTTTTCATAGGTCCACTATCACTAGGTGATAAGTTCACTAGGTTCACCTACAAAAATCCTCATTCTCTCCTATTCGCAGACACACACACCCAACCACCCCACCCGCCCACCCACACACTGTAATCAAAACAAATCAAGGGTTCAGTATGTGTAAATGTCAGGTCATTAGTGTGCTCCTGTCTCCTCCTGTTTAATTGGACCACGGTAAATATAGCTGCTCAACATCGATCCCTGCACATCCTGTGCTTTCACTTCCTTTCACACTTCTTTTTTTTAATTCTCTTTACATACCTATAATCTTCTGTCCATTTTTTGCTGTCTGCTTTTGCATGTTAGCATTTGTTGCCATAGTACAGATTTTTTCTGTCTTGCTTCTCTTCTTTTATTTTTATTTGACAGCCACAAGTGAAGAGGAAAGCATAAAAATGTGCCGCCTGAAATCAAAGTGGGGACACTGGTTGTGTTACACAAGCTGTACCTCTGTGGCTTTTTGAGTACTTTTAAGACTTACTCCTAAGGAGTTAAAAAACAAATGAAAAACAAAATTTGATTATAGGCCAGTCATGACTCATAGTGGTTGGAACAAATTTTTGTGACTTTGCATCACTTATTTTCCTTTCTACCTTCCCAGATTTTTTTTTACCCAATTTCCCAATGGTTCGAAGGATTTTATTTCACCATTGTTTGGATACTTTACCTATGATTAGTCTGCAGTGGGTAATTTAGCATTTGGTTTAGTGTGTTTAATTAGCCACATAATGCGCATACTGTGCTGTGGGGTTTAGAGTGTGTCAAATGAAGCCCGTGCAGAACTGATTAGACCGCATGTAATTTTGATAGTGTGACAGCTTTAGGCAGTAAATGTAAAAATTTCAAGCCTTATGTGATTTTTTATAGTTATTTAGTTACACATAGTCAACAGGGCTCTTAATTAATGGCATTAAACACCTTTATTGTTGCCTGTTTCTGTACTGACATAAGATGAGAAATTTGAGCGCAACAGTTTTCTAAAGATCACACAATTTTTTTACTATCACTAATATAATTTCATGCCATGTATTATCTTAGAGTTATTAAAGTCAAAGCGCTATGTGAATGCAAACACTATGCTGGAGTGGGAAGCGGAGTGGAGCTTCCCCTGGTAGAGGTAGAGGTGGTGTTTACATTCAATGGACACTTTTAGCTGCAATAACAGCTACCAAGAGGGGGCAGAATTGTAAAGGGCTAAGAAAGATACACACACGTACATACCTACACTGGCGGTGGATGATTCTATGTTTGTGTGTGGACGGGAGTGTAAGGAAGTGTGTGTGCATGTCTCTGACACTGACAATGAGCTTCTTGTAATGCAGTGACTAAGTTATTGGCCAAGACAGGAAGTTCTTCACATGCTAAAGAACAGATTGTATCTGGTCACACCTGCCAGTGCCCTCGACATTATTACACCCGGGCAGACACAGCTAATTACTGAATCAAGTGGGTTGTTTGATGCAGGAAGGAAAGCCACTGGATGAACAGGAAGGAGAAATAAGGTAATAAGACAAAGGGACACGAAATATATATATAAGTCTAATTTCATGGCACAACAAATATTGAAAATACCAGCAAGTAAAATAAGTACTTTACAGTGTGTGATACCATAAAAGTAATAGTTTAGCCTTATTCAAAAAAATGGATCAATTACATTTTCACCTCAAAATTCTACACTCAGTGTTGTATAATAACAAAGTGAAAAAAATTGCTTAAAATTCCTGCAAATTTGTAAAAAACAAAAACCCACAACATGTATGGTTCATGTGTATTCACAGCCTTTGTCGTGACCCTATTACTTTGAAAATTTCTTGTAGTATATTTTCCTTTCTTTGATACTTGATATGATGTTTTGAGCGTATTCTACCAGATAAATATACAAATAACAGTGTTTACTGCAACCTAACTACTAGGTTGTGTCTGTCTTTTTGTGTGTTGTGTGTGTGTTATGTTTTATGACACAGTAAAAAGCATCAGAAACATCTTGTATCAGATTCTATCTCCCATTGTTCACCTCATGGATACCTTTACTTCCTCAAAACCTCCTGTCCTTTTGTTACTCTCACCATCTCTGAACCACATGCCATAGCAGATCCCACTACCAGCACTTACACTATTGTGTAAATCATCCTTTTTTAGATTTTGCTGCTATCTTTCTGTCACAAATCACCCCTGACACGTGTCTTCACCCACTCTCTTCTCTTCACACCTTCCTGAACTCTCTCATTCATTTCCATTGCTTTGGATATTTGATCCCAGTATTTAAACTCATTTAACAGCACTATCTCTGCTCCATATAGCCTCACCTTTACATCTGTCTTATTGTCTACTGACTTTCATTCTTCTCTCCATTCAGTGCATGCCTCCACCTCTTTAGGCTTTCTTTCATCTGCTCCCTACTCACTACAGATCACAATGTTGCTGCACTATTATAGTCCACGAAGACTACTCCCTCACCTCATCTGTCAAAGTGTCCATCACCACTGTAAACAAGAAAGGGCTCAGAGGAGATCCTTGATGTAATCCCACCCCCACCTTCAACCCATGTGTGACTTGAAAGTGTTAGTTAAGTATGCATGTCTTTTGTATATGAGGGTGTGTGTGTGTTTAGGGGGGATGTAGATTGTAACCATACTAACTTTGGCTTATTTTACCAAATGTGCAACATGACCAAGGAAAAGGCTACCAACATGAAACCTTCTATCCACTCTAGGTGAAGTAGAAATTACATCTGCGTGAGTGTGTGTCTGTGCTTGCATTCCTTTCAATTATTTTTCTACCATCCTGGCTGCCTTCAATTGCATTGCATTGTATGCACGAGCAGCTGCACATCAAAGTGAACTGTGCCCTCGAGGACATATTTAAAAATCAATGTAGACTTGGATGTAGCTAAAAAATTTATATCATTCACTGCTACCGCTCTCCTCAGCACACACACCTAAACACACACAAGCACACATGGATTCAATACCAGTTACAACTCATCGACAAAAAGCCATGTTAGTCACTGATCTCTGTGTGAACAGTGGCAGTGGCTCAATAGCTCTGCTGCTAGAGGATCAAACTTACACATGACCTCAAACGCTTTAGCGTTTTGCACATGTTTGAATTATGTCTCTGCATCAGGATTTTCAAAATGCCCACTCCCACACTGACTCTGAATTTTGAATGTGAAAGTTTTATATATATACAAGGTGCAAGTGCATGAGTGCATTTTAGATATGCACTGCCTGTCTCTCACACCCGTCTTTATGATCAAGAGTTTCAAGAATGCATCATTCATACAAACTACAGTCCTCACATAAATTTCTAATTATATGCTTCAAAAATACAGATGTCTTTGATGAAAGATCGTGGTTCACCCTGTCCATGGTTGTTCTTCAGTACTGAAATTAACAGTTTCACAGAAGAATCGTACAAAAATCAGCAACCATTTGTGGAGTCTGCTTTCTCCATTTATGCTAAGTTAACCTAACTGTTATAACTGATGGCAGTGAAACAAACAGGGTAACATTTCCAAAAATATCAACTTACTTTTTTTCAAAAAGGATACATATATTCTGGCCCAGTACACTACACTGGATAAAGAAGAATAAAAATGTTGTAGATGTATGAGTTTTAAAAAACAGATGCTGCACAGACGGAGAGGGAGAATGGAGGAGACAGAGAAAAAGTTTCAGCAACTTCTGTCTACACAAGTCACAGTCAGGGAAAAGCAAGATCATTTAGGTGTGCTAGTTTCAAGTCTTAGTGTTAATGTTGTATGGAATTAACTGAGATTTAGATTGTTGTTTGTTGTAAGCTGACACATTGTTTTTATAGTACACATATTTTCTGGATTACAGGTAGATCTACTTTACAAACACTCAATTGCTTTCTTATTTAGAGTTTGATTGGGTCTGAATGGAGCTCAGCTTCCCTTATTTGTCTGCAAGCACACATTTTACAATTGACTTAAGAGTCACAAATTTTCTATATTAGGACTTGTTTTTTCTTATATTGGCTTTGTGATTGTTAAGGGCCTTTGTTAGGTACTACTACAGACAAAGTAGAATAAAAAGAAAGGAATGGAGGGAGGGAAGAGATCTGTAGCTTTCCCCTTGGCTGACTGACGAAGCAATCAAGGCCATTCTTACAAAAAAATAGATACTATTATCTAATTTACTCCATGACTGTTTGCTGAGAACAAACTACACTCTATTTTTCATTTGTGATATGCCTCTACACAAAGTTTCTCAAAATCCTTACGTTCATAGGATTCACAATATCTGATCAGTTTTCTTTTTTTTTTTGCAGGCTGGATTACCTGATTTATCCATGAGTTTGAACCATTCATTAGATTATATAGATCCACAGCCTTTATGCTATATGATCACAGAGCATTCCTGAAAGGCTTGGTGAATACTGGTGCATGCAGCATATGGTACTGCAGCATTTCCACCAGACCACACCTGCCCCCAGAAATATCACTTCGACTTAGAACACCCATGGGGATGGGAATGTTATACTGTTGCTTGCTTGTTTATTTATGTAAACCTGTTATACTTATCATCCAATGCTGTTGTAAAGCCTGTAAGAGGGCAGCCATTAGTCTAACGGCATTACAATTTGACTGCTGGAAGTCAAATATATTACATAAATGGTTTCCAGCCTGGCAAAACATTTTACAGTTACTATAAAATAGGGCTTTGTTATCGCTACAGACTCTAATTGGTTGCACCAACACGACTATTGTTTTGACAGTGAAAGAGCTCTAACTCAATTATTGGATGTGCTCCTATCCCATATGAAATCAATCCCACATATTATATAACAAATTGTGCAAGATAAAGTTTTCAGGAAAATAGCAATTCTCTGTGATATTTAACTAGATGTAACGCCTTTATAACCTATATCGATTTAGATCAAAACATTACCAGATGCCCTTGAATGTTTAGATTATTATCTCTCTGGCTGTCAAACAAAGAAAACAGACCTTTATTATTTCTCCTCTGGTGAAATACCAAGAAGCTAATGTATGAACAGTCAAGTCTTATTACTATTCTACAGATCATTTATTTTTATACTTATGTAATTTCTGACTAAATTAAACACAGAAGTCATATTTATCTTAGATACTCATGAACTGCATCTGCATGGGCAGGTGTTGTTTGGGGTGGATGCTAGGAGTACAAAGCTTCCTACTCTCTTACTAGAGATCGATGTTTGCTTCTGGAGTGTGGTTTATTTTGGCAAAAATAAATAAATAAATTTAATTTAATTTAAAAAAACATGTACAACTTCTGTACATAGGAATGCAGTATTGCATTTAAAAATGCATAGTATTGGTTCTTGAAAACAGACTACAGCTCAAACAACAATGTGGTTATGACTTAGAGTAGAGATGGTGCTGTTTCAGTGTGAAAACTACAATCAACTAAGTAAATGAAAAACGAACTGGATTCAAAGTATCAGAAAAGTCACCAAATAAATTCTGGAAATATTCATACTACCACTTTCTGGATTGTTGACATCAGAATTCTTTTATCTTGTTAAATTACAAATATGCACCAAGTCGGCTTTCTGAAGGGTGTCTCTGAAGAAATAGCATGAATTGTTTGTTAGCTATGGTGCAAAGCTGCTGTGATGGACTGATAGGGAGGAGCAGCCAGATTCCCAGTTGTTAAGATTAATCCCAACCTGACCGTCATTCAGTCCATCATTTACAACCTTGTGAATGATCCATTCCCATTTTTTTGTCCACAAATTGGACCCTGTGTATATACTGTATGTCCATTAACTATTATGATAAAACATAAGAATAAAGAGTAGCACAGAAAAAACAGACAGGTTTGTTGAAAGGCAAATAGTGAAAGAGACTAGAACAAACAGGATATGACATGTCATTCAAAATAAGATAATGCTTAGCCAAACTGAGAAAACAACAGAAAAGAGAGAGCAATTACAAATTAAAATTCCATCACTGAAATATTACTATCCTGTATAAATCCAATATGTCTTTGAGACTATGTAAATGACACAGAAACTCATTAGTATTAAAATGCCAAAATGTCATATTGTATAAGGCCTGGGAGCCAAATAAATTCACTTTCACATTTGTCTTTGAATCTTGGCACTTACTGGAGAAACTCATTTTTGGCAAAGATGCTACAAAATCAGCAAACGGCTGATCAAATGACTGTTGTTAACTGGCATCAAATCCCTTCTATTATTGCATCAAATAAAAAAACGTATATTTCTTAGAACACTAATAATTTGAATGTGTTTCTGAAAACAGATGAGATTGTACGATCCCCTGTACCTCACGAAGTGGCAGAAAATAGATGGATGCGTGGTTGGCAAACTGTATATCATGTAAATAAAATTTTGCAAAATGACTTTACTCACATACTGAGCTCCCCATAGCTTTACATGTCTTTGTAGTACTCTTGTGCTTTATTCTCAAATGTGTTTGCTTGATTGACAGATGCCAATAAAGTTGTGGTTCTCAAAGACACATACAGTATTGGTTACATAAAGGGCGCCCTATCTGCTTTACAAACTGAAATTTATTTCCCATTTTCCAAAAAGTTGACTGTATAATTGACATGAAAGCCCTCCATCATCATGCAGACAAATCAGGCTTTTAACATGAAATACTGGAGAAACTGTCACGGGGACTGAAGCCTTTCTGACCGACCTGCTTGACAGAAACAAAAGTGTGCAAATTTCAGCCAGCTGAAGCGCATTTCAAAGTAGAAGATTAAAAAAGAAAAATTTGCTCTTGGATTTGAGTTGCATACTCAAATTAAACCAAAATTAAAGTGGCATTATGCACGTGCAGTTAATTCACGAGTCATTTATCCTGCATACGCAGTGCTGTCCTAGCTGTTGATCTGTATCAACCGGTTAGACTCATGTCTATAGAAAGGCCCACTTGAACTGACAGCTCAATCAGTGACTGGCCAGAGGAGTCTGACAGCTGCCTCATTACACATGCGGGGGATCTCCTTCAAAATTACAGGTTTCACATCTGCTGTAAATGTGTGTCTTTCCAAAGACAATGAAATAGTCTGTGAAAAGCACCTGAAGAAAAAAAGGGCCCTCTCTGTGCATTAAGACATCAGGGCAGAAAGCTATTGGACTGTAATTGCTTATGCTGGATTGTGTGATCCTTTCAATTTGGCAATTTAGTAGAGTTAAATTGCCTTTTGATGATCAGTATAAGTCTCAATGGTTTTGTGAATGCACCTAATGAGAGGATGCCTGAGACAGTTTATGCTTGTTCTCCACATGTAGTTACCTGGCGTTCAAATAAGAGTGTGGTACTGTATGTCTGAGTATATGTTTGTTGTCTAACAGCGACTGAAATCATTATATTGGCTTGGGAGATAAGTGGGTTATCTGGCATGTGCAATTGGTAGTAAGTATGTACAGAACACAGGGAACAAGTGGTTATGTTCGAGACTGAGTGAGATAGTAAAGTCATTCCATTTGCACAATAATGAAGTGGGGTCAGAAGCCATCGGCAGTGTTTGCCTCCCACCTAATTGTGTTCATGTTTTAAATGGACTCTGTGCTCCATTATTTTGCTGACCCTGGCTTATCACAGAGACCTCAATTACAAAGAAACAGAGCCAGGAGCATGAGAGCATATGTGTGTGTCTGTCCATATTTGTCAGACTCTGGTAAAATAGCACTGTAAGACAGTAATAGAATTTATTTAAAAGTCTCTGGATCAATGGATCGGTGGGTTTTCCTATAATTTGTGCAGAATGTCATTCTGCATTCTACCACGACCATTTTTCTCATACTATAGTTTTGGGGCTGAGATTTTTACACTTAGCCAGCTTCAAGGCCAAACCACTGTCACAGATAAGTGTGTAAAGTTACACTGACAGCAAAAATGATTAGTTTCATAAGGCGTTAAAAGTGCAAAACCAAAGAAAAAAACACCTACGTTTTTTTTCTGTGCTAATACATGAAAAAAAACGTAGGTATCATGTATTAGCACCAGATAAACAAAAGGTTCCTTTGATTTATTGATATTCTAAATACTGTATAATGAGATATACTGATTGAAAACAATCACAAATAAGACAATTTTTAAATATCATCTTGTGTATAAAATAAACTTTATAATACGCTAATTACCAATTCTATCTTTCTAAAACTTACATTTTTTTTTTAAGGTGTTAATCACTGATTTTAAAAAACAAAACAAAACCTGATATACATTATTCTATTATCAGCAGATTACGGTCTTAAAAGTTTGGCTGTATCACCATTTTAATCTAACAATTTAAATTCAATTTCTTTGTTCCTTACTAGCTTAGGTTCCACTTGAGGCTTTTAATTGTGGTTTTGGCCCCTTGCTGTAACTATAAATACCAATATGTTCCTAAATTATTACCTTGGTAATTGCTAATATCTAATTGCTAATATTCAGTCATAAACTATCTATCTAACTATCTACTATAACTATATCTAACTATAAACATAGAAGGCAAACTGTCTTATGCCTTATGGCTATTTAATGGCAATAATGCAACACTAAAACCACTAAAACATAAATACATACAGGACAATCTATTACTCACTTTGCAGTGAACCTTGCAGTAAATGCAGAATAGAAAAACTGAATTTTTACATACTATGCTACACAAGATCAGTCATTCCTAAGAAAGCGCTAAAATCCATTTCAAATAATATTTCAGAATCAGGTTAGCTTTGGGCAGCCTGGCTTTACAAGCTGAAGGAAACCAACACTTTCTTTGTGCTTATTGCTATTCGTGCTTTCTGCTGCCGACTGGCCCTTAATTATTCAGCTGAATAAATTACCCATAAAGCAGAAAGTGGAGTCATGGCGTGCCAGGAGGGAGCAGGCCTGTCAGCTTCAAAGGGCCAAAACCTGCCGAGCTCCTTTGGGCTTCATTCCACTTAACACCAGTCACTAGGTATATATGTCTAGGTTTTCATAAGCCTGGCTTAAATGTCAAGGGAAGGTTGCTCCCTAGTGTGGGGCTCAATATTGGATGGAACTCATATTTAAATCAGCTTGCGTGGCTTTAGTGACCTTCATTGGAATTAAGTGAATAGAGGTTAACGTAGGTCAACATGATGGCCAAACTAAAATAATTCTGAATTTCCCTCATTTAAATATTGTACTGATGAGCAATATTCTTTGAATTTGAAGAGTTTTAAACGTCTTCATTTTCCCAGTATAAAGATTCATAACATAAATTTACCGGTCCCTTAATTAAAGCTTGATTAAAAAATGTGTCAAATTTATAATTGTAGAAATACTTAGAAAAGTTTGTTCATTCTTCATATTATGTGTGATATATTATGTACGCACTGCGGTGCTTTATGTTTAACAGACATAACCGGAAACTCCACGGGGGCCCAGAAAGTCTGGGTGCGTAAACTAAATGACCCCAGATCCTCCCATAGTGATTTCTGTCAAGGTTCTGTTGAACAGTGTGTTTAACCCCAGCTGCTTCAACGGACCTGTCAAGTACAAGAGAAACAGCAAGATATTATGTGGTTTCAGTGGTTATATCCCAGGTGTGAATGTGTGTAACTGAGCCAATGAATTTGAAGCAGTTTGTTGCTGCAAAAGGGCAGGGGTGGTCAGCAAACTATCCCTGGACAGATAAACTGATGAATGATATTGCAGTGCTGGTTCTCAAATGGTATGCCTAAAAGGATCCTTTTTTGTTAGCACTTTAGAAAGAAAAAACCTGCCTCACTCTATCTGTAAGTCTGCTTATTGCTCCTGTGGTTGAATAATTTTGATGTTTTTATTAAAATAATGTATGAGGAAAATGTAGTATACCTTGCCAATCAGTCTAATAGCACTGCGGACAGTGAATTTCCATGTCTCTTTCTGAATTATGAATTTTTAGCCTTGGTGGCAGAGTGTCTCTCTCTGGCCAGAGTATCTACAGTTTGCTAAATGTGCCTCACTTATGTCATATGATGCCACTCTAGACTCCTGCTAAAGCAGTAATTGCCACTCTGACTGGCTGTGCACCATGTCAGACAGCACTGATGAGCTAATTAAATAATAATAAAAATGTTAAAATGAAGCTCAGCACTGTTCATCTTGGGTGTTTCTTCAGTGTTTACATTAATAGCAAGTTTAAGAGGGTGAAAATAAAAATACAGCATGATATTATAATATTAAGATTATATATAATAATATTAAAAGTAATAAATAACTAAAATTTTATTTATATAGCACCTTTCTAGACAGAATGACAAATTGCTGCACATAAGATAACAAATAATAAAAGGGTAAAACAGACAATATAAAACATGCAGAAATTTAACCAAAAACAGTTTTAAAAAGGTGAGTTTTGAGTTGTTTTTTAAAAACAACTACAGAGTCCACAGTTCTTAATGTATGAGGGAGAGAGTTCCAATCCATAGTTCCATATTAGGATTCTAGTAAATACAGCCATGTGAAAACACCATATACACCATGTACACCCCATGATTCAGTTGCTTGTAGAACCACTTTCTTTTCTGTATGACTTTTTCAGCTTCTGACATTGTTGTGTAGGAATTTTAGCCCACTACTCTTTACAACGTTGCGTCAGTTCCTTTAGCTTTGTTGGTATTTATTTGTACAGGTCTCTTAAGCGTTTCAGGTCTGGACTGAAACTGGGCCATGGCAAAACTTTGATTTCTTAATTTTTTAGCCGTCCTTTTGTCTATTTGCTAGAATGGTTGAGATTTTTGTCCTGTTTCA
Organism: Neolamprologus brichardi; assembly: GCF_056152115.1. Classification (NCBI taxonomy): domain Eukaryota; kingdom Metazoa; phylum Chordata; class Actinopteri; order Cichliformes; family Cichlidae; genus Neolamprologus; species Neolamprologus brichardi. The sequence goes on from NC_142104.1 coordinate 13,067,018, forward strand.
TGACCCAATGTCAGCCAAGCTTTGAATCCAGAGTACTTTGGTATACACAGGAGTATGTGGCTGACTCAATGACTGCAAGATGCCAAGATCCCATGGCTGTAAAACAAGTCTAAATCATCATCACTGCCACTGGGCTTGACAGCTGGTATGAGGAGTTTGTGCTGATATGTTATTTGGTTCTCTTAATATGGATTACTTAAAAAAGTATTTTTTCTGTAAGTCACATATCACTGCAAAATAGGCTATAACCATGATGTGGGAGTTTTAATAATAAGCAATGGAAATATTGCTGAAAATGTGGAAATTTAACCAAAACAATACGTCACCCAGAGCAGCAACATAAAATACACCTATTTTCCTTAAGTTCCAAGCACCTAAGAAGACAGCCTGCTTGACTGATGTGGTTTTTTACAGCATAGTAAAAATGATAGAGCTGGAAATACCTTTCCTAGGTCAACACAACAAACACGCCAAATCTAAGTGAGCAGGCAACAAATAAACCTAACAAAAGCTAACTAAAAGAAATTACAACATAACTTTCTTGAATGAAATAAGCAGGAGAAAAACAGGATTAACAAAACTGGCAGCCCACCACTAGTGCATCTTGCAAATCACAGCTGAGATAAGAGTGTGGCTGGTTGGAAAGGGAGGTAAGCTTTACCCCATGCAGGTATAGAATCACCTTGGCTCTTGATCCAGTGTGCTGTCAACAGTAAAAAGCCAGTTGGCTGCAAATACTGGCAGTCAGTTTGGTCACCTAATGATGCACCCACACCTGTTGCGTGTCACGCATCCTCATTCACTCATTGTAAATAAGAGTGATTCATCAGTATTCCCCAGGAGTCTTCAGTAGGTGATTTTATCTTCTTGCACCTTAATTTTGATTCTTCTATATTTGGTTTAATTTACTACTTAAGTAATTCAGCATTGTGGACCAGATTACAAAGTTTATTACCCATCACCCTTACACAAAACAGTGAACTTAGAGAAAGCAGTAGAGGCGATGGTGACAGCCCATGCAGGTTAATCTGCCAGCCATGTGAGCCTTCGGGGCAGGGTTTGGTAATGTGATTTAGATGAGTTTCCCACGCTGGCGTGTCGCTGCCGTCTCCCCTCAGTGCTCCAGCGACAGTCCCTCATTACACACCGTGCCAACGTCAGCGGTCGTGCCAACGTCAGCGGTCTTGCCAACGAGCGTGACAGGTTTTGACAACCGGTTTTCTCTTAGGCGAAAATGGTGAGAAATGAGAAGTGATATGGAGAAGACTTTACAGAATTAGAAATGTTACAATTTGAATTTCTTTTCTGTTAATGCTTGAAATTACATGTAACTTACATGTGCTCTCATCAGTATTTAACCTGTCAGTGGATCACAACTTTTGAAATTATGTAATTTTTCCCCCCACAAAGCCTGATAATGCAGCTGTACAGTGAGGGAGCTCTGAATCACCCAGTGAAACATTAACACTGGGATAATGGTGGTGCTCGGTTGGCACAATTAAAAGACTAATTTTTGTATGATTCTGTGGAGGCTAGCAACATCTTTGTTAAATATGGGTGGACAGACGATAACAAACTGCTAAATGTATTTCTGCCTAACCTCTGTCTGTGTGTTTGTATTCAAAGACAAAGGAGAAGGCTGGGTGTATGAATATAGTTTGCATATGGTAGATGTACTGTATGTCAACAGTATGCTTATGCATGTGCATATTTGTTTTAAGTGTTGATAAATAAGTGGCTGCGGTTCAGTGAAGCTTTGGCTGTTTGCCGAATGCAAAAATGGATATTTCTCATCTTTTGCCTCCATCTCCACATCCTCTTTCTGTTGTGAAGCTGACTGAACCACACCATGCTCATCTCTTATGAAACAGGCTAAGGATGAAGCATGACTGACAGGCAGCTCAACCTGTTGTGAATGTGTGTGTGGGTGCCAAAACGTTTGTGTGTCAGGGTTTATGAGTAAGCTCCCTGTAGATGCTGAGAACAAAGCACTAGTGACTTTCAGTCAGTCTTCATTAACCCCCTCGGTTTTTTAAATATGCGCGTGTATCCCTTTCATGTAAATCAAACAAAATCAACCAGCTAAGACTGCTGGAAATTGCAGTTTTTCCATTTCTCTCCAGACTACAGAAATCATCCATTTGACTTGGAACAAATAAGGACTTTGAGAAGTTAGGACAAGGGCAAATTTCTAAATTCCTTGCCTCTGTGATGCTCTATTACTCTAGTCTCAATCACATAGCCTAGTTATCACCACCAACCAATTATTTGATTAGAGGAAAGAGAGGTCTAAATCATTTAGGCTGCTTCATAATAAGGAGGGGCACTACAGAATCCCATGGATCTGACAAATACAAGGCTAAGCTCCAGAATGAAGGGATATAATCTACAGAGCTGCCAGATAATTTTAAATTTGCAGCAGCATACAAAAGCACACACACACACTCACACACACGCACACATACACATACACAGATGCTGCATGTCCATGTTCACATTTGTAATGCATTACTCACCGTGCCTGACATTATGTGTACAGATTCCATAGTGCTCTCTCTAAAACTGTTTAAAAAATGCCAAAAAAAGGTAAAAAAGAAAAAGAAAAAAGAAGCAAGATTATTAAACTAATAGAAAGTTTTAGATGAAAGGTTTTCCTGTGAAAATCAGCTCCTCAAATCACATAAATTTGAAGTATGCAGAGCTGAAAAATAATGTTATTGTTGAAATGAATTTTACTTTTAGTTTGGCTTGTTTTTAAACAAAAACCTAATAGCTTACAGTATTATCATTAGCGGACTTTTAATGGCCGAATATTAAAAATAACATTCTGACAGTTTTTTATAGTAAAGCTATAATGTAAGAATAGCAGTAGTTATAGTATAGTAGTAGTTATATGAATGTAGCATGACATATGCTGATGATAATGAAGTTGTGTTTTACATGCAGAGCGGGACAAGCATGTTGTAGAAACATCCAACATTTTCGCACACCTCTCATAACTTGCTTTCATAGCACAGGATGTGATGCAAGAGGAAAGCAATGGATTCACACAGGCTATTGATTTCCAACTGAAACAGGTTAGGTTCTCACAGCTGGATACAGGGATTAATATTGAAAGGAGGCTGTGGGAGCTTGATGTTCAAAGGAATCCATGAAAGTGACCCTATGGTAAGTTTACCATGTTATTTATATTTAATATGGTTATACCTGTACAGACATCATATATATATAGTTCATATGTTGTTGATGCTTATGTGGATTTCTTTATGAAAACTGAATTTAATGGAGTAGTCATTTCACATACAGCGGCATGATTCAGTGAAGTGTTTGCAGAAAACATAAGAAAAACTCACTCTCAAATTTCACACGAGAGGATGCTGTAACATAGGTTGTTTTTTCACACAACTAGAAAGAAAAAACAAAAACATGTTGTGGCATCAGCCTCAAAGATAAATAAAAGATTCATTTACATTAATTGGTTAATTTATATTTCATGCTGAAAAGAAACACAGACTACAAAAGCTATTGTTGTGACTGTTATGTATGCATACAGAAGAAATAATTTTGAAATGGATTTTTCTGTACAGACAAAGGATTTGACCTCTCTGATGTAGTGTCATTTCCTATTGATCAGCTGGAAAGATGCAGAGGCTTGCATGAATACAAGTCCTGTTATTGGATTAAGGTTCTGTCAGGCTTCTGCAGCCTTGTATTACTAATGTATAAAATATCAATAGTAATGCAACAAATGCTGATTAGTGAGCACCTCCAAAACCACACACACACACACACACGCACGCACGCACGCACGCACGCACGCACACACACACACACACACACACACACACACAGAATGTCAGATTTCAGACTGTCTCCTGTATCTTCTGCCTTAATCTTTTTTAATTCTTTCTAGACAGTTTTCACATGAAACAGTTTTTATTTTTTACTTTAAGGTGACGTTTATACATTTAGAAATAAATTTTGTCATGTCCTAGGGGCTTTTATTTTGACAATCTCATCGCAACTTTTGACTAAACTAGCTCATTCTCAGCGCTTGCCGGAGCTTTTTTTTTTTGACATTTCAGGTTTCTCAAGAATAACTCAGAACTTATTTTCTGAAGTTTCACTCAGGAAAAATGGAGCTCCTCATCTATCTATCTATCTATCTATCTATCTATCTATCTATCTATCTATCTGTAGTCCCAAGTCAGGTCATATAAAGACTTTACAATAAAAAAGTGCTTGTGTGAGCTCCACCTCCAGTGCAAAACCTAATATATAAAATAGACATACTTGATTTTTTTTTTCAAATTCTAAATACCGAGAAACTTATATTTTTAAAAAATTCTTACAGTAATGAAATGAAAATGACTTTTTATCATGAGTTTTAATGGCCTTTTTGAATAATGATTCTAATGAATTTGGTTCAAATCACATTAAGTGCTGTTTTTTAATAACCGGTTAGTGAAAAAATAATTAATATGTGAAAGAATAAATGGATGTAAGAACATACTTGCAGCAATTTAACGATGCTGGACACATTTATAACATGACTTTTAAAAGTGAAGGTTGAGTTCAGAGTGTGCCCAGGATACCTGAATTTTTTTACAATCTCGAGCTCTTCTGCTTGCAGGAACACACTGAGACCTTCACACACATAAAAAAATATTTTTGAGACTCACCTTAAGAGCTGCAGCTGTAAGCAAACAGTGTGCAGCTGTACACACTGACAGCATAACATTATAGAACTAATTTGCAGAGTTTTCAGAACAAGCTTGATTTTTCCTGATATGAATAAACAGACTTGACCAATCAGACCACTGCATTTGGGAACAAGGGCACTTGTTGCATAAAACGGGTATGGAATATACAGTGATTTGGAAATATTAAAATAATACTACTTTACCTCAGACACACATCTAGACACTGCTCTGGGTCAGTCGGTTCTCTGAAATGATTTCTCTGTCTCCTCAGATGTTGCTCCAACTCTGCCAACAAGAGTTCAAACTGCCCCACTGACATGCTGAAATATGTAGGAAAGCAGTCATGATACAGCTTCAACTCCTGGATCAAACTGTGAAATGCTCCCTGCTGCTGCATTCTCTTGAGAATTGGATAAACCTAGAATCTTAGTTTCCCCCTTTTCTTGTTTAGAAACATGAGGACAGGCTCCTCATTGCTTGGTATCGACTCCATTTTTTTGTGTGTGCATTTTTATCATTTTCAGATATGTTACACGACAAATTGGCAATAATATGGAATGATATCACAATGTGCTCAGTGTGTAAAGGACCTCTACTGGTCATATATTTAATAAATATATTTAATAATAAACATACTTTAACAAGATATTCCTGGACGTGAGTCAGTGCCTCTGCAAGAGTTAAGTGGTGTGTGTATAAAAAGCATTTTCAGTAGACCATGTTCAGGTTTAGAGATAACCGGACCTAAGTCGATTTAGTTTATTTGTGGAAAGGACAGATAAGATTTGATGATTCCAGTGGGGCTTTTGGGTGATGAATGTTGATGTTTGCATATGTGTGTTATTACAGTAACAGCAGAAACCCCTTAGAAGATGTGTTTGGCTGATCATTGGGTCCTACAGCACTGCACACAAATACACACACCCAAATGGGCAGCTATTCTGGATGACTGAGTGTACAGAGACAATCAATGAGACTTGTGGTTCAGAGCAGGGTTCTGTCTGCTCTGCCACCTCTGCTCAACCAAATGCTTGGGTTTGGTTTTAAAACCTTCACCTTTTATTACCTCTCCTGCAATGGGCTGAAGGCTGGATGATATTTCCCTAACTAGACAAGACGAGCCTTGTAATAGTTGTGAATTCACCTCAAATATGTGATAAAATGAATCCCAGTGAAAATTAAAATTAAATAAACAGATTACAAGCAGTGCACTAAAGAAACACTGTGTGAAATATCGCATTAAAACACACGTCGTGATTCAGTGGTTATATTGTTTGTTGAGAACAAGAAGCATCATACGAACCTTGTAAAGGAATTTACTATTAATGCTTACAGACAACACTATCACCCAGGAGGCTGAAAAGGCTCTTTTTGATGCAGGCAAATATTGTGTTGGAGTCACTGTCAGAGGATAATGAAATGGGTATTTATGCAACCATGCGCACAGTTCAAACTGATGCTAAGCTTGTCGACAGAATCTGTAATCAGTCACCAGCTCAGAGCCCACGGGGACATGCTGTTTGAGTGAAATCAGAGGAAAAGCAGAAAAACCTCAAAGAATGCAGCCCCGTTTCACTGATATTCTACTATAAGTTTATAACATGATGAGTATTGACAAGAACCAAAAGGAGTCGCATACATACAGTAGGTCCTGTGAGAGAGCTTCACAAAGCTTTATAGGGAGTGAAAAACAAGCTAAATTTAAAGTTGTTGTTTTTTTTAGTTTTTAAATGTGGTTTTTAACTTTCATAGTTGAAAAAAAGGAAATGTCAACAGTTGAAAGTCAAAATGCACGGACAGAAAAAAATGTTTTCCACAAACTGTGGCACCACAGTCCCATTAAAATCACCAGGGGGGAAGAACTATGAGTTAATTAATCATCCACCACAAAATATGCATGCCAGTATATACTGGTACTCAGTAAATACTCCGTAAATAGGCACCACAAAATCACAGAGATTATATGTAAAGTTGAAATCTGAATTGTGTGACTGGTACAGCAATCAAACCCCTAACTATCAAACTGGGCTCATTCTTCACAAATAAGAGGAGTAACACAACAGGGGTAACTTAAAACATCGAGTGATTCTTTCAGTTCAAACAAGTTAAAAAAAAATGACCTGATTTAAATTTGACTGCCACTCCCTTTAAAATACTTACTTGTTTTGCATTATGGCAATTCGAGTGCTAATGTCACACTTTGAATATTCCCAGGAAGTTCAGTATTCTAAGTCCCATTGTGCCAGAGATTAGGTAGTGTTCTCTCACAAATAAATGCTACAGCATAGCTAAGTTTGCATTAGCGTTCTAACCCTGGGGGAAGTATTACCAGTACACAACTCCTTTAATGATGAAGAAAACATTGACCATGCTCCTGTTTGTACTTCTAACCTGACACACCCTCTTCAGCCTTGGAGCCTGTGGTCTCTTTTCAGCTTGAAGATGGCTGTTTGATCTTCAACATGAATCCCCACATACGGTGTGTCTGTAGCTCAGGTGGTAGAGCAACTCACCCACTAATCGGAACGTTGGTGGTTTGATCCCTGAACCTACCTGTCCTTGAATCTGATATGTAGGTTAATACATGTTTCTTTCAGACAAGTTAATTTTCCATGTGCCTGGCACTGCTTTTTGTGATGGCATGGAGATACTTGATCAGTAATAAAAATATAATGAAATCCCACAGCCTGCTTACACTTTCAGCATATCCCTTTTTCCTTTCATCTCCATGATGAGTTCATGTAAAGTTGCCTTCATGGTACCTCAGCATCTAGCTACAGAAGTGAAGCAGGTATAAACAACCTTTCTTTCTTTCTTTCTTTCTTTCTTTCTTTCTTTCTTTCTTTCTTTCTTTCTTTTAGTGGCAGGTAATGCACAATTTGTCTCAAACTGTATCTGACAGTAAATGCACATTTATTTACAGCAATAATATTTCCTTTGGAGAGAAACTCAGAGATGGAAAAATATATAAGGCAGCCAGGACAGGAGAGGAAGATGAGAGATTATTTTCTCAGGTAAGGAGCAATGTTCCCTCTAAACTGCGCATGTGCGCAATTGCGTAATTGCGCACTGCTCTGCACACAGAATATCTGCGCTGTGCACAAAAAAAATCTAACCTGAATTGAAATTAAAATTAAAGCTTTAAAAATTCTGTTTTGCAGTGTTAGTCAGTAAGTGACTGGCTGCTCCCGTATGGAATCAGAACAATGCCTTGAAGGTCTGGTACTATAGGTCTTTACCAGACCTCGTTTACTATAGGTCTGGTAAAGACCTATAGTAAACGTTTGACCTCTGTTATTGCCAACAAAGGTTATGTTACAAAGTATTGAGTTGTATTTTTGTTATTGACCAAATACTTATTTTCCACCCCGATTTACGAATAAATTCTTTACAAATCCTACCATGTGAATTCATGGATTTTTTTTTCACATTCTGTCTCTCACAGTTGAAGTGTACCTCTGGTGCAAATTACTGACCTCTGTCATCATTTTAAGTGGGGGAACTTGCACAATCGGTGGCTGACTAAATACTTTTTTGCCCCACTGTATGCAATGTTTGGTTTTCTTCCTTACGGAGCCCCGCAAGGGACATCTCGCAAAACTCATCTTAATTTTTCTTTCTCCCATGTCCCTTGCGGGGCTCCGTACTTCCTGAATACTATAGTTGTTTATATTTACTGCGTGAAGAAATGGTAAAAACGGCATTTTATAAGGAAAACGCTCAAAAGTACTCTCCACCTGTGAGCAAACCCCTGTACCCAGCCTTTCCTATTGGTGGGAAAATGTACCATGTCAATCAATCAAAAAATGATATGGCAACATGGCATTTAGTTGTTTAGGAAGGGGGAAGTTTTAGGAGTGACGGCGGTGTTTTGAGCTGTGAGAGATTTGCGAAGTTTAGCGCAAATCTTGTGTAGTTAGCGTGTAGTGTAATCAATAGTTGTGTTGTGTGTGTCAGAACAATGAGGCGACTGCTAAATGTTACAGGTGTTTCAGGAGTAATACATCTCCTGTTGTCAGGCCTGCAGGTATCAGGCTGTTGTTCTCCTTTATCTCATAGTGGACAGAAATTATTTTTTGGAGTGGCACAAATAATTTGTGTGGCATCAGATTTGATGCAGAACAGCTGATTGTTCTGTAAACAGTTTGAAATGTTTATTTAAAAAACGCCTTGGCTGCATTTTTAGGTAAACAGCTGCAAAAAACTTTGTTGTTTGCATAACTCAATAACTTTTTTGAAGAAGTAACTATGTAATTAATTGCCCAAAATTGGTCATTATATACTGTATTTTGCAGACAGACAGTTACAGGACTCTCTCCCAGACCACAGACTCATAATACAAATCAGAGCTTTATATATATAAAAAAGAAGAAAGTTGTGTTTTCAAAATTGGAGTTCAAGTTATTTTTACTTCCAATAGTGTTAACGTACTACACAGGTCATGAACAAGATTTTTCATTGTAAGTGGGCTAAAGCAGTTAATTAAAAGTAGTCTAACATAAATGTAAATGCTGTAATTTGATTATTTTAATAAACCATGTAACTTGGATGGATTCGACGCTGGCGTGACCACAGTGCACACGTCTGCTGTCGCTCACAGTGGTCCAAGGGACCGCTCAGGGAGTTTGTGTTCGCTCAGACACGTGGAAAATTAGAGGGAACATTGGTAAGGAGTGTTCAGCAAGTGAAATTTTATTGATATCTTCCTGTCTTAATTTATTTTAAAAATTGAAATCAGATATCTGATCTATACATGATCTGTTGCTGAAATATGTTTTTCTGAAATTTTCTGCAAAACAAATTGTCCTATACTAATTCTGTGCTTTGCATGATTATAATGTAGACCTGCTAAGTAGTTAAGAGCAAACTAGTTAGTTTGCAGTACTGTGATGACGTTTACTGTAATTCACTGTATGTTGGACTAGTACAGAGCAGACATGGTGTTCTTGGTCAGAGTCAATTTTGCATTTGACATGAATTCAATTTTTAAGGTGATTAATTTTTATTTGCTCTCTGAGCAAGACCTTGCATAAATACTAGCTTTTTATGCACAGCCATACAGCTTGTGAAACATCTGCTTATCTTGTTGAATTCAGTTGGCTAAATCCACAAAGAGCAGTGAATTCAGGTGGTAGCAGCACAGATTACCTGATCACAGCCTCACAGAAATAGTTTTATAGGACATATTTCTAAGTAATCCTTTTTTTACACATGCCACCCCAGTACCTGCTAAATCCCACTTTAAACCCTGCGTAACATGATAAAAAATCCACACAAATAAAAGTTAGTGCTTGCACCTACTGGCATAACCGTGCTGTGCCCTCTTCTTGTGCAGCAGGAATTGTCTCTGAGCTCACTGATCACACCTCATGCTGCATATAAGAACAAGAAAGCACTCCCATTTTTTTTCTCCTGCGATGTACTACAAGGCAGTTTGTTTTATCATCGATTCCTAGCAGTTATTTGCGGTCACTCATGGAGCCTTCTTGTGGCAGCACAACCACAGTGCTATAGCTGCAGTTTCATAATTAAAACACACTCACACTCACACACACACACACACACACACACACACACACACACACACACACACACACACACACACACACACAAAGTGGGATTTCAGTTAGACATATACCAATAAATATGTAGATAAATATGTATGAAACAGTCCTCATAACTTCTTAAAGTCTTTATCCAGAGGGCTGGTGTGACAGAACAGGATTCAAGGGATCGCATGAGATGGAAGAAGATGATCCACTGTGGTGAATCCTAAAGAGAGCAGCTGAAAGAGGACAAAAGTTATATATCTGCATAACTACTTGATGAAAATGTGCCAACTGTAAACTTAACAACTACAAATCCTGCGTACTTGAACAAATCAAATAATTCTAGCCGAACTCATTACACTATTGATAGGTTACTTACTGAACTTCCAGTCGAAGCGATGGTACCCTGGTGAAAAAAATTCATTTTGACTTAATGGTTTGGTTCTTTCTCTTGACAGAGATCTCAGGAAAGTGACATATTACAAGTTGCTTAAGTGTCTCTCTCTGCTCTCACTTATCATTCATATTTCATGCAGTTGTGTTACAAATTGGTTTTCCTGGGAAAATTGTGCCACCATGCTGTGTGTGATATGAAATGATGGCATATTAGTACCTCAGTGAGGGTAACCTCTAAAATAGCTTTATCTTTTAGTAAGATGGCAAGCAGTGTCTTCTGGTGATTTGTGCCCTGGTCTAACCATCACTGGGGCTAAGCTGAAAAGTCGTGCTAAATGTTTTTAATTCACTTTGAATTACGCTATAAAAATGAAGCTAAAGCCTCAGAGTTTAACTGAATACCACATGAACTTTGGTAACAAGTGCTACACAAAAAAATGTTCTTTTTGCTGGAAGCAACAGCAACACTTACACTGTCTGTGCTGATGTGTGCAGAGATATCCTCCGAAAAATCCATGACCTCAGGTATTCAGTAGCCTGGGAACTAGAGAGGTCATGATTCGTTTGGTCAGACAGAATATGTTTGACCGACCTCCCATTAAAACAGGTTTCCATCTATTAGGCCTATCAAAACCATTTAATGTATGTAAGTATGTGTAGCCGGCTTAATACAGAGATATAACCATGTAATCTTTATAGATTTTTTAGTTGCTCGGTTACATATAGTAACACATTTTCTTGCTCTGATTGGTTGGAGCTTGATTCAGTTGTGTCCAGACTCATGTCCATCTGGAAATCCAAACAGAGCTGAAAGATTACTGATGTCACATTTTCGTAGCATTGTGAGGGGTATTTTGTACTAATTGTAAACAAGAACATTTGGCTTGAAAGTTGAACATCACTCTACAGGTTTCGTGCCATAGCTGGCTCTTTATAATGGAAGCCCCGCTGACTAGATTGCTTTCCTCGAGGCTTTATTATCAGTAGTTATTTTTAAAAAAGACCCGACCAAGAAACTTTTTCCATCACAGTGGCTGACTGGCACCAAATTTTCCAAGTCAATTTAACATGTTAGCAGCTCAGGTTATAGAATTGTAAAAACACATTTAGAAAACCATCTTGTGACCTGCCAGGCTAAAAGTGAGACAGCCTGAGTCACCCACCACAGCCATAAATTATACAGCATGTGGCTAGTAAATGGGATGATTTCATGCCCTGAGAGTAACCAGTCACTTTGCTTAACACATTAGAGAACATTTTATATAAATTTGAGTTTTGATTAATTTTATTTTATTAGTAAAAAGCATGTGCATGTGGTAAAACTGTCTTATTACCAAGTTACTGGACAGTTCTGAAAATGTGAAGAGCTGCAAAGGGAGAGCATCAGATCAACATCTACTTAACACTTTTCCACAGATAGCAAGACACTTCAAGCTTGCTGACAGAGCTGACATGAGTCCTCTTGATAATAAGGATGTGGGCATATACTGTTGACAGGGTGTTCCATGGTTGGAAAGTTTATTTCTCTTCCACTCTGCTGTCAGCAATCGCCATCTATATTTAATATTTCCATTTCCCTCTAGTCTGCCCTCTTGACCTGTTCTTGGGTAACTTTCAAAACATACACCCAATCTTAAGATAATACCGACCTTTCTGGATGACAATAAAGCATCAAGTGACTAACTAATTGGTTAATAAAAACAAGATTACACTCTCCTATGTTTGTATTTCTATATCTAACATATGTAAAATTGCCCAACCTAAATAACAAGTGGATGTTGGAAACACGAAAAAGCGAAACCACATTATCAGATATCTAAGCTGTTTTTTTCCTTAAGAAAAAAGCAGATGACATTTCATTCCTATGCACTGCAGTATGAAAAGCATGGCTGAACACCCCCCCCCCCCCCCCCCCCCCAAACCTTATCTAGTGTAGATATTCCACGATGTTACTTTTCCCCTTTTTCTATTTTGTTAGAATTTTTGTTAGATTTCTTTGTGTCAAAAGTTTCAGAACATGTATTATGTCAGGCTCTGCTTACTGTCTATCTGCTGACTCCCACGGGACAAAATGGAATCTTCTGCAAGAAAATAATCCCTTTATAATCATGCTGCTTTAAGATTTTACTATGTATTTTCAACCAGCTCAAATTGAAACACTATTTTGTTTGAAGCTAAACTTAATCTTATGCATTAGTAAACTTTCTATAACATGAAGAGAAGTAAATTGGTTATAGCGCAGCAACATGATAAAATGACTAAAATATATGCAACTGGTTTAATGTGCTTTGGTGTACGCTTAAATCTAACATGCAATGAGCTGGGCTATATAGATGTCAGTGCAGATGGCAGACCTAACAGAGTATGCACCTGAGAAAAGCCCATTATTGCTACATTGTGCTAATTGGGTTTTGTTTTAAGAGCCTTTCTCTGATTTATCCCCAGGGTATGCTGCCATGATGTGTTGGTATATAGGCCTGGAGAGAACAGGAAATATGAACAGCTGCTACCGCTGCTCTGCTCTAGGTCCGGTCCAAGCTGTCCTCATTCTATCTATCTGTTTCCATGTGGTTTTGTTTCTTCTTTTGCTCCTCTTCTTTCATCATTGCCACAAAAATATGCGACAGTAGATGAGAGCACTTTTAATAACAATCCTTTTAATCCTTTTAATAGAAAGACAGTACAGTCTGCACATTGTATATGCAAACAGATATGGCAATACGACATATCTGGTTATTAGCAAATTAGCTTATACAATATAAACCCTCATTGTCCCAGTATGAGCATAGATGAGTATAGGCAGCTTTGAAGACATGATGTACAGTGATGTACTCTGATCACTCTTTTTTTTTCTTCATCACAAAAAGAACTCAATCATCAAAACCGCCTCCCTTAATTCTATTCTGTTCTATGTATGTCGCTCCTTTGGACATGTGAATTGGCCCCAGTTGTCTGACTGATGTGTTATTCTGGACAGGCAGCTTTGCTCTGCTCTGTATTCTGTCTTCAAACACAGTGGGGACTCCTCAGTTAGTTGCCAGCATGTGGGCCTCTGGGATAGTATTGTCCAGATGCTTCTCTCCCAAACCAGGAGGTTTCATTGCCAAAGGGAACTTGCTGCTCTAATTAAACATCACTATATGTGCCACTATGCATGTGCATGAGCACTCTGTAAAGTGTTTGGCCCATTACATCCACAGTCCTGCACCCTACACGTAATGATCTACAAAAAAGTTTGTATTTGTGAGGTTCTTTTTGGTACTATTTTGTACTGAACATAATCAATGTGTTCTTATCAACCTAAGTACGAAGACTATATATTGCTTGACAGGTTTTACTAGTGTTGATACAATAACCTGAGTGTAGATGTGCGACTTTAAGAAATAAAATCATTATGTATATTTTAAATATTTTTACTAGAAACACGTGAATTTGTTCCTCTTAAATATCAAATGTGACCTTAGTTTATCTTTGAATACATACATGCTATTTATTTGAACTATATAAATGTGATAACATTCAATGTAAGTGAAAGTCACATGTTTGCTCAGTTGCTTAGTACTTAACTGAATTTTATTTACTTATCATAAAGCGTGTTAAACATGATAAATGTGAACTCCGACTGCTGTTGTAGTCTTGGTTTGAGAATATTATCTGAAACATAGTCGTTATTAAATGATCATCATGTTTCACATTCTCTATAGAAATGTCTCATTCTTGAAGTCTTTTTCCCGCCCTGTTTCTGTTAAATGCATTGAAAAGAGCCCCATGGTGGATTTAACATTATTGAAGCAGTTGTCCAGGCTTTAATCTGTGACTTGAGGCCGTCATTATCCATCAGAGGAGATAGTCTGTCCCCTCCAATTTCCTTCCTGTGTCCATCTCTTCCCTTTGCGCTTCCCTCTCCTTCATAAATATTCAACATGCCAGCCCGTAATTTACACACACAGTCTGCCACTCCCCATCATTTCTACACCTGGACACATGGACACTGACATTCCCTTCTGCCCTAATCTTCTTTTGTGTCCTTTATTTCTCTCCTCTTCCTCTCTTTCTCAACCCTTATCTACTTTATACTTTTTTCATCTGCTGTCAACTCTCCTTTCCCCTCACATCCTTCATCCCATCTAACTTTGTGCCTAAAACAATTCAAACATTCCTTGTTGAAGGGCAAAGTTTCAAAAACTCGTTTAAGTAAAATGCCAAGCTTGACGATTCACTCTTGACCTTGGTACAAACAGTTTAGCGACTGAAAATTGAATGTTCTGGTTATTAACGTAATATTTTAAAAGTTAATTGTGATACAAAGTTGATATGCCGTGCCAATACTGTGTATGAAAAGAAAGAGCACAGTTAATCTATATTTTTATATCAAAATGCTGGCATTCATCCACCCAGCACTGATGTTAAACCACATTTGCATCAGGTTGGTAAACTTTCATGTTCTCGTACCAGATTCAGACTCTTTCATAAAAATGAATAATTTTAAAAGATTTTCATAAGAAGCTCATTGAAGATGAGTTAAATAGTATAACTAAATATATTCTTTTTGTTAAATTAGGTGAGTTGTGCGTAAATAACATTGGTCTTATTGTAAGGTCACTGTTTAAGCACTAACAGGCATATTTAGTCAGGTGGAATTGAACGTGTCTTTTTTTTTTCCCAAGAGGTTTTCAAATTTCATGAAAAGCTGGGGTACAAGGAGACTTATTGTATTCCAACATCCCAAGTGTCTCAGGTGTAAGACGCACAAGGTTGTTCATCTTAGTCTTACAAATATAACAAGGGCCTTTACATACTATTCAGCACATAATACAACATTATGACATGGTCAATGGCACATCGCCATTGACCATGTCATGCGCCGAGCAATTGGACAAAACACGATGGGCATCGCCGGACGTGATCCCCTGCAGCAGTTCACAGATTTGGACTTTGCGGACGATATAGCCTTACTTGCACCAACACTCCGGGCTCTCCAGAAATCAACCTCATCTTTGGAAAGCGAAGCAGCACCGATAGGACTCAGGATCAGCTGTGAGAAGTCGAAGATTATGCGAGTTGGTTACGCTACACCATCAAACACAGTGGTTACTGTGAAGCAGCTAGAAGAGGTGGACAGGTTCATGTACCTGGGTTGCACTTTTAGCAGTGACGGGGACGTGGAGCATGACGTTAAGTGCAGAATTGGGAAAGCATGGGCAGCCTATATGGATGACCACCGCACTGCCTTTATCAACCAAGTTGTGGCTCCTGAAGACCATCGTTATACTGACAGCACTGTATGCAGCGGAGACTTGGAAATCAACTGCAAAGATCACCCGCCATCTTGACGTCTTTCAACAACGTTGTCTTCGATGGCTGCTCAAGATCACATATCGGGATTGCGTTACCAATGAAGAAGTATATCGCTGTGCGGGAGTAGAGCCGCTCCATGTCCAAGTCACCAAGCGTCGGTTCAGATTTGCCGGTCACATCCTTCGGCTACCAGACCCGAGACCTGCCCATGTCGCGGTTCTGTGGAACCCAAAGAATGGAAAGAGACGGCGAGGAAGACCCAAAATAACACGGAGGAAGACTTTCCTTGAAGATTTACCTTCAGTCGAACTGTCATGGGATGAAGCAACAACTGCCGCGATAGACCGAGTTCGATGGCGTTCCCTTGTCGCCCGATGCACACAATACTGATGTTCACTGCCAAATTTGATGAGAAAAAATAACCACCCCAGCCAAAAAAAACCCAAACCCTACAAAGCACCTGTTTATAACCTGTTTAAAGCAATTTATCAAAGAAAAACCCTTTTAAAGAGCCAACCGACTGTTGCAAAGTTCCTCCGCACCTTAAGATTTACAGTGCAGGACATATTGCACCATTCACTATAGCTATTGATATTTGCCACTTTATTTACAGTACCACAGTAAACCTGCAGTAAATCTGTCATTAACCACATTTTATTTACCATCTCTCCATATGTATGACTACTCTGCTGCTGCCTGGTGCAGACATTTGCAGAATCATTTAATATTAGATTTGTTTTTGACAGTTGCATTAAAATTATAGTTAGTGTCATGCAGGAAAATGCCATTACACTTGGTATTAAGACGGCTGAGCTGCCCCGATTTTAGATTAAATATATTGCTGTATTGATAATCTTTAATTAATGGCGCATTAATTCTCAAAATGTTTGTGGTATACCACAAATTTTCCATTATTCAATTTATATAATTTGATTTATCATTATTATTTTAATTATAACAAAGTCTAATAGTACTTATTTCTTCTAAAACAAAAGGGATACATATAGAGAGCAGATTAAGAATTATGTGGTATAACACTATTTGTTACTTTTTACTGATAATGTATGTTGGTTCCAAGATAATAAAACTCTTAAAAAGTTACTAACAATGATTATTAACTACATTGTGTAAAATCTAGTTAATGCTTGATGATTGTGCACTTTTAGCTCTGTCATTTCATTGCTGTCTACACCAAAAGAACAGAGAAACTGTGCATAACATCAAGATCGTTGCTCACTCTGCACTTCTGACCTTCTTCTTTCTTTTTCTCTCATTTTGTCACATTAACAGCAGCATAACTGTTATATATCTTATGTTATTAACACATCTTTAAAACACATTACGAGGCAATGCAACACTGCACATGTGCAACTTCTAAAAACAGCGGTGTCAATGACTGTGACTGTAGTTTAGCATACCCAGAGGCTGAGCACATCTAACCAAGTTTTCTTGTGTATGGGTGAAGAAAATCACGGCATGGGCAGTGAGGGATCTCAGGTCAAACAAAGATAGGGTGATGGAAAAAAAAACAGAGATAAAGAGACATGGTATCAGAGAGAGAGATAGAGGGAGAGTGGTAGGAAATATGAGTGAGGTGGAAAACACAGTATAATCAGTTTTGTTCATCTTCAGGTTTGGTCTGTTGTTTGGTCTGCTGGTCACAGGCAGGACATTTACACTCTGTATCTCACACATAAATCATGTCACATGGCTGAATGAACACACACCGCCAGCATTTTAGCTTCAACAAAGCCCTGCTCTGTGTGGCCCACCCTGCTGTCATACACAAACACATTGTGCAGAGGAAAAACCGTGCAGTGTATGGATTCTCATTCTATGCACAGTCATGCATTTGTACAGAATGTATGCACGTGATCATACTTAGTCATGGGTATGAAAACAGAATCACATGAAGGCCCGTGCAGACAAACACAACCTGCATGAATCCCATGTCAGTTTGCAAGGAGCCCCTTTCATACACTGTCTAATCAACTGCAAGCCTGCTATAGAAAATATTCGTAATTTCTCTTTTTCGCCACTATTGTCCCTCATTCTTGTCGTCTTCAATTCACATTCTTCACACCTCTCTCGCTCTGTCTTAGGCAGACTGTGCCATACGGTTTCCTTCATTATTGGGAGAGAGAGATGCTGAATTTCTAAATTTCCTGTCAGGTTGTGTTTGTTGTACAGGTCGAGACAAACAAATGCCACCGTCACACTCTCGTGGTTTATGCATTCTTGTGTCCCTCCGTGCTGGATAGATGATATCTGGCACAGGTTCCACATGCTGAAGCTCTTTCCTTTTGATGCTTGTACAAACACAGGGGCTGAGACAACAGACTCCAAATGCTTTGATGCAATTAGCCAACAGAGTGTGAAGCAGAAAACCTTTGTAGCTTTTTACACAGCTCGTGAAAACAGTGTCAACTCAAAAGGACGCAGAGATCAGTCCACAGAAGCCGAGTCTCTTTGTTGATGCCACTCCACCCCCTGTGTCTGGGACAGACTGAGAGAGGATCTAACACTCATACAAAATGGGTAAAAGACAGAGGAGGTATGACAGAGATTCTGGTGGGAGCCATGCTGCCCTGTGTTCAGTGGTTAGTGAAGGGCGTGATCATACAAAAGAGAGTGCATGGATTTTTACGGAAACCTTTAAAATGCTTTGTTGAATACACAAGAAAGGTCAAGCAGTGATAGATCGATAAAGATAAAATATAAAGGGAGCCACATGAGTTCTGCCATATAAATATAATTTTTGTCAAATGTGGTGTTCTTTGGCTATGTGGGAAATAGAGTATGGATTATTGTATTATCAGTCAACTAAACTACACCAACCCTAAAAAGACGTTGACGTATATTCTCATGCTACTTTCAATGCAGAAACAAAAGACTTTCACTGTACCAGACACTCATAGGCCATCAAATATATTTTACAAGTATGTATACAAGTTTTTCATACTGGCATATATTTGCAATTAATCAAAACTTCCGTGACAAAAATGAATGTGACTGCACATTCATGGATTCTGCCAGGTTTTGATCTGAAAAAGTACAGAAGTACACTTTTGTACATCATGCAATCGCACAACCTCCAACCAGAAGGTAGGCTAAATAAGAATCAGCTCAATTTCCAATCAACAGTCTGTCAAGTCCATTTTTTGGGCATCTCTCCAATCTACCCCTGCAAACATTGCATCTCATTAGTGTATTATGTGACCTGCTCCCATTGTAATTACTGGGGTGCTGAACTGCACAGTTATTTGAACATAAACAATTCTTTTTAGGGCACTTGCCCCAAAATGACTGATGCTTTCGGGTTGGTTTTTACTAAACTGTTGTTTGTCTGAACAGCCTTAAACCATAGAGTGTAATCGACCAAACTCAAGATCAATACTTTTGGTGTATAACATTTAAAGCAAAAATAACGTTTAACTCCTTGGCTGGTTGACTCCTGTCTCTAAAGATATATGTAGAGTACAGCTGACTGACATCACTGGACTCGGTTAATTTGCCAGCAATAAAAGGACAGATGCAGAATGGGTGGACAGAGAAGAAGACTGGATATTTAACGGGAAGGAAAAGAAAGGGGAGATAAAGAAGATGGAAGAGCCTGTGAGGTTAAAGGAGGGACAAAAATGCAGATAAAGTTGGGCAGAAGAATAGAGAAGGAAATGGATGAACAGAGAAAAAGAGAGAGAGTAAGCAAAAGCAGGAGGGAGAGTGAAAACAGCGGGGCAAGAGTGTTTGGCGAGCTAATTCCCAGATATCGACTCTGCTTTGATTAGTAACTGGAGGGAACCTTTTAATGAGAGGATTCTTTAATCAAACCCCAACATAACACAGCCCACTAAGCTATCTCTTGTATGGGGGGTAAGAAGTGGGAGGGTGGTGTGAATTATTTCTCTCCGCAGACTTCTTCCCTTGTGCAAGTCAACAGATGATCCTGCTACTCTCCCACAAACTGAGAAGGTAATCGCCTGTGCAAGTATGTTCAGACTCTCAAGTAATTTATTATCTTCAGTGGTCTTATTGCTTCAGATTAAAACCTCCTGTCTAGGAGCTTAAGGAGCTGCGTATTGATGCTTTGCTTAGCACACCGCAGCAATAATGGGGCATTGTAGACTGCGATTGTCTCCAATACCTGGGCGTTGATTTTGTGTGTGCGCACTCACCTATGTGTGTCATAGTCTCCTGAGAAAAAGAGTAGCTTGTTGTTGTTTGAGAGTAGTGGGGGTGGGGGTCAAGCTTTTCAGAGTGAAAGAAGGAGACAAAGAAAGTGAATGACAGAAAAAAAGAAGTAAGACCTTTAGGGACAAACAGTTTGAGGTGCTTTAAGTGTACTTTAGGCAGAAATCTGCACTGCTGGTCTACCTAGCGAGGGTTTGTCTCACTGGTCTCCAATGCGCTCATTAGGAAGCAGGGACAGCGTCTTAGAGACACTCCCTTCCCAAGAGAAAGAAGCCAACTAATTAGAGGTCTGTCCTCCTCCCTGACACATCCATGTCCCCTCTGGAGCATCTAAGCAAACCACTCACTAGTCTAACTGAGCTTGCAGTGTGGGAGAGTTTATAGATGGATCGAAGAAGATGGCAAATACAAATAGTGTTAAATGGGAGATGCCATTTATCACACAGGACACACAAGTGTAGTGAAAACAGCAAATTTTAACTTCTAGCTTTTTTACAATTAATGTGCTCATAATTGACTCAAACTACTAATGATTGTTTTCATTAAGGATTTGTCATGTGACTGTTTTGTAGAGGGCTTTTTTCAGTGACAACCCTGCCAACATATATGTCAGAAAAGCCTTTTAAATGGTGAATATTTATGAAGGGTAACTGTAAAAAGATGCGCATTAACAGAGACAAAACATTTCTTTTGTGTTATGCCAGTTATCAAATCCTCTTGTTTCTCTAGGTGATTAATGAAAACATGTTGTATAATTCTTTTCCTGCTCTAATTTAATTGACACACTGAATAACAGATTATAATTTTTACAATAGTAGATTCATTTAATTACAATGTTATTAACACGCGGGGGAAAATTTGCTCTTGATTGCATTCATTGCTCAAATAAAACGTCTTTTTTCTTTGTTTTTCACGTTCATTTTTATGTCTGAAAAGGTGAATTTTCAACACTGCGACGAGATACTTTCTCTTGTGTATTATAATTTCTTTGTCCTTTTCCTCACTCTGCTCATTCTGAACATCTGTTTTCTTCTCCGATATTGAACAAACAAGGGGGGAACACTGGTTAATTCTGCCTTGAAATTCTGATCAATACACAGACTGTGTTAGGATATTTGATTAGATCTCAATACACTTGCCTCTCTATTGCTTCTACTCCAAAAACGATTTTGCTTGGGTAAAGGGTGTGTGTTCGGGTTCGTGTCTAAGAAGGGAGTGCTGCTGCTGTTTTCATTGATTGTGACACTAAACCGCACATTTACCATAGCACATCTCTTACGTCTTTCTCTCTCTTCCCGACGCCAATGAATCAAAAGCTGCAGTGGGAGGAAAGCAGAGCTCGTTAGAGGCGATTTCCAGGGAACCTCTCCCTCAAACATCTGACAGCCTGTCTCTGATCGATAGACGTCTTTCTGCACTGTGTCTGCCTTTGCTCAGGCTTGTGACTAAGCTAAGTGTTGCACTGTTTCAAAATAGATGGACTGAATTACTCTGTGCTCCACAGGGATGCTAGACTTTGAGCAACTGCTGACACCAACTGACATGTTTATATATATATATATATATATATTTTTTTTTTAAGGCGAATGAGCTGTCAACCCCTCTTAACATTTCAAGAGACATTACAAAAGTTGAGAGGCACACAATGGGTGAGTTGTCCAAGAAATATTAGGACAGTGGCACATTTTTGGCTGTGTTGGTGGTGTCCTCATTTGTATTGTGGTGTGAAATTAAAACGTGATTTTTCAAGCTCATAACCCTATTTTACATTTATCATATCATATTTTAGAATCACACAAAGAGCCTGTTTGAATGATTCTTGGGTCTATGTTAAGTGGCTTAACACACACGCACACACACAAAAATGGTCAGGTACAAGGATTGGAAGGAGCAAAAAGTAGGCCTTGAGAAAGCCTTAAGAACTATTGTTCAAAGTCACTTTTTAAAAATGTCAAGAAATTGTGGCTCCTTAGAGTCTTTGGTTTGTCTCCTCACAGAGTTCTGACAACCTTGGGGTCACTTATGAAATGAATGGCCCAGACTTCATCTGAAGAATCATTAAAAGTCCGGCCAAAGGGTCTTTGTTTTTTAATTTCCTCATGACATCATGAGGCAGGTTAACATAGGCAATTACAATACTGAATCAAAAATAGTTTTTTACTAATCGAGTGTGCAAAAAATACCAATTGCATGTATAAATGTGCTTAAATCTGTCATAAAAATAATCCAGGAACACACTACTGTACTCTATATGAGACGGGATTAGGATAACACTGCATATGGGGAAAAAAATGAAATCACATACGTTATTGTGGATACTTTGGAATGTCATTAAATTGATTGATTTAAATTTCCAGAAACTGTGCAGATATTTGTCATGTTCGGTTTTTAGTATCTTTGACTTCATTTCTTATCTCACACAGTGGTCGGCACGGGAAGGGTTTGAGAAAGAACAACACGAAGTGCTCGCATCTAAAGCTCCCCACTGCAACATACCAATGCTCATATTTTTGTGCCATCTGTGAATTTTGTTGAACATATGGTGAACCACGACAGAACCAGCTCCATTCCTCTTCTGCCTCTTGCATGCTTAGTTAAGGGCTTTGTTTCACATTTTTTACATGTAATGTTAAAGTTAAACAGTACATTTTTATTTTAGCAATACTGTGGTGCAATATGTTTCTCATTCGCACACATGCCCAGGCACCAGTGGCAGGTGACCTTCCTTACAAGGAACTGTGTTGAAACAGCTTGACCGAGGACACTTTTGTATGTTGAATAACCCTGGATTGAACCATAACTCTGCAATGACTGGACAATCTGTTCTATGACCAGCGTCAGAGCTGTTGTTACTTGTAACTGTCCAATATATCCTTTTCAAATAACAGGTGATGCAAGTTATAAAGGCTGCAGTCAAAATAGTGCTGGTGGGATACCCACACTGAAGCAAGACAAAACATGAAGGCATTGAAAACAAGTATGTTCTCCTTGTAAAATTCCCCTTCCACAAACATAAAGACTATCAGTGGGCAAAGTACAAGAAAGGGAATGTAATCCAACATTCATGGTGTGCGACACATAAGGCCAAAAAACTTTACTCCTTCATGCGTGCATGTATGGGGAGAACGAAAGAAGAGACCCGCGGGGTACCTCTAGTGTTGATATCCTGCTGAGCTGGCCTTGGTATGAGTCCCACTGGGCAATGTCCAAATTAGCTGTGACTTAAAGCTCCTCCTTTATATGCTTCCGACAAAGCAGGTGGGGTGGGCAGACAGAGAATGACCAGGAGAGAGAGAAAGAGATAGATAAAGACATGGTGAGAGAGAGCAAGAGAGAGTGGGAAAACATCAGGAGGATGGGGACAATGACGAGAAAAATAAGTGGAATCAATGAAAGGAGAAAGGCTGTGTGTGTGTGTGTTTGTGAAAGAGAGAGAAACAAACAAACAATCACCCATGCAAAGACTGGGGAGGTATGCAGAGATAAAGGGGAAAAAAAGAAAGGGAAAATAACATGAAGGAGAAAGAGAGAAACAGGCAGACAGAGAATAAGAGTGAACTTCAAGGTCTATATTGAGTTGGCGGTGGCAGCGCCAGAGGACCTGAGTAGAATAGCCTTGGCATCGCCTCCTTGGCCAATTAATGTGAAGCTGTCTGGGTCCAGGGAAGCTATTAGATTCTGGAAGAGAAAAACACATTAAAAAGAACAAGAAGAAAAGTTCACCACTGCTTCTGCACAGTGGTGCTTGTATGTAAAGCCCCCGTGTTTTTCTTGACTGAATAATAGTCTTCACCCCTCCTCCCAGCCCTCCCTTTCAAAGCCTGTGGATGTGGGCAGAACATCTCTGCTTTATTAACCATCTCACTAGAGACGGGACACCCTCGCCGACAAGCAGCAGCCTTTATTAAAGATGCCGCCGTGTGGAAAGGAGTGAGCATTGAGATTCAAATTGAAGGAGAAAACACTGTGTGGCCATAGCTTTAGTTAGGCAGATGAGAGGGAGAATTTGTATTGATGTTAATCAAACAAGCATGACTCATGTTCTTGTTTAATAAGCAATGTCAGCATTGTATTAGCACATGATGCTTGTGGACACCACCTAACAGGGATAAGAATACATGCATATAGACTTGAATACATAATAACAGCTGTGTGTGTGTGTGTGTGTGTGTGTGTGTGTGGGTGTGTGTGTGTGTGTGTGTGTGTGTGTGTGTGACATGTGGAGAAAATTCATAGGTAAACATGAAAAAATAATATTTAGCATGATGAAATATACAGATCCTAAACATTTTATTCCAGCAAGCATAAATATTGCAAACAATTATATTTTATAGCAAGACATTTGTTAACAATTTATATTTCAACAAGTAAAATGCTAATTATTTTGAGTTGGAACCAGAAGTAGAAAACTAAGCGTCATGTCTGAACAAGGAAACAGTGAGTTTATTTACATCATACTACAGTTATAAACAGTAACTGCTGTTTAATAAAGTATAAAACACTTTTTAAGCAGAATGAATTATAAGGTGCAGAAAAGACAAAAATGACACATCCCACGTGAGGAAATAGGAGGAGGAGGAGTCTCAGGAGGCTAATTTGAAAGTTTTACACTTTTCGGTGCATCACCTGCATTTGTTCTGCAGCAATGCCAAGTTTTGATTATTAACATGAAGTAAGGCAAGTTACTTGAAGCTTTTAGAGATATTTGTCCGTGGTCCCTGAATCAAAGCACAGATCAAAGGAATAAAACATGTGTACGATTCGCCCTTCATAGAAAATGTTATTATTGGGATGGCTTATTACTTGGAAAAAGATCATGCACCATTGATCTATGGGTTTAAAATCAATCCAGTGAGAAGGCATTTGTTAATATTTAACTCTGTGAATTTTAGTATATAATGGGATTCACTTTGAGCCCAAATAAATTGTAATTTCCCTTCATTATATTCTTACATAGATCAGGTAGCGTAGCGTGGCACAGCTGCTGTGAAGGTATTTATTATTATGTAATGTAGAGGTTAAATCAAACAGAATTATATACTTTTCTTAAAAATATACTATGTTTAATTTGCAATCATGTAAAACAAAATCATATGTGCTTAATGTTAAAATATATGCAGATAGGAGACGCAAACGTTGTCAGCATTTCCCACAATGCAATGCAGAAACAGCAGTGCCAGACCCTTTTGAACCACTGACAAAATCTGAGCTGTGGCTGGGCAGTACAGATGTGTTGAACCAGGTCAATCATACCACCCTCTGGATGGAAACAACTCTCTTCTTTGCCCATCTGTCATTTCTGTTTGTTCTCCAATTTGCTCACAGTGTCAAGGTGAAGGGCAAAACTCATCTGCCAAACAAGTCCCATTTTTGTGCACGGTTCAGCTAGCACAACATTTCCCCTTGTGGGACTAATAAAGGTATATCAAAAACATTCTGACTTCATGATTAAAAGGAACAAAATATAAATATTTTAAAATTATTTTAATGAAGAAGCAGAAGTTTAAGAAACGTCCCAGGTATATTAAGCTGAGATAGCATTGTGTGTGATAATAAAAGCTATTAAAGCCATAAAATATGTGATAAGAGATAATTTGGTGTCTGCTTTACTTCCTTTGGTTGCATATGTTTTTCTTGTATATAATGTTTCTTTAGTAAAGTTTGTCCTGTCTGAAAAAACACTGCATTGTTGAATATTGACTTCTGTAATGAAAGCCTCTCACTTCTTTCTTATCTGTCTTTATATTGCTCTGCTTGTCTTCCCACAGTTGATTGGCTCATATGTTCTCCTCTGATCACATCTTTTTCTTCCCGTTTTCATCCTGATTCTTCCAGTTATACATGGAGCTGTCGCTCTGCTTCTCTAAATCTTCTTTTTTAAAAGCATTATTCTTGCCATCTGCCTCTGGCACACAAAGCACACACACACACACACACACACACACACACACACACACACACACACACACACACACACACACACACACACACACACACACACACACTGTGGCTTAACACCAGATTCTGATCTTATCTGGTCAAGTGTGTTTACCAACTACAGTACACCTTGAGCTTTTGCTGCAAGTGCCCAATATTTCGCTGAGAGATTATTTGAGGGATTTGTGCCTCAGGTATACGATTTCCCATTTGGGGAGCACATCGGAGATAAGTGCAATCACTTAATCATTCAGCCACCTGAAATCAATGCAGCACAGGCCAAGAGGAGCAAAAAATGGACAATAAAGTAAAATCAACTGTGGTCTGTGCAGTCATTGTTTTTAAAGCGTTGTCTGCTCCCTGTTAGGCCACTTGGTGACTTTATGCTGTCATCTGTCTTTTTTCAGTGACAATGAATTTTGTCATTGCAATGTATAGTAAAACATGTACTCACAATATAATTTGATCACTATTAAGATCACTTTTTATTTTCTAAGTGTGGGAATTGTGATTGTAGTTGTTTTAGGTTTAAATGTAGGTTTTGGGATTAATGCAGCAATATGTACAGTAACACAATACAGATACTGTATATTCTAAGGTAGGAGTATGACTACTTTAGAGGTGTGGGGATATTTGGAGGGGGTTATGAAGAGCCTGACATGCCTGACAGCCTGATGAGAACTGGTGATTAAGGCCTATGCTCATGTTGATATGTTCCCTCGTGCGGGACCTGCCAGCCAGGCCCAGGCATGATGAGTCTACTGTGGTAAGGAGCTGTCAGTGCTATAGAGGCAATCCTATAAAAAGATCTATCACTGCCAGACCAGCCAAAGATTGGCCATTTCTCAGTGAAGGCTCATTGACAAATAAAGTTAGTGTGATATCTAATAAATAAATAATAAAGTGAACCTAAAATAACTCATTTTTACTGACTGGGCGTGGGAAAGAAATTTGTTTAAATAAAGGAACTTAAAATTTAAACTCTACATTTACACTCCATCCCAAGCAAAGTGAAACATTGTGGTGCACATGTACAGTATACGAGCTGTTTTTCAAGCAACAAAAGGGATACTTTGTAGAGTAGAGGAAAAAAGCTCTCTTATGTATAGTGTTGGTGTTGTTTATCTAAACACAAATTTCTGGGTTTATTAAAAATAGAATGCAGTAGCAATAGCTTTTTTGTTTGCTACATTTGTGGTCAGCTCAGTAAACCTTCCCTTTATAGTCCACCAATAAATGACTGCCAGTAAAAATATATGAAATTATGCATTGTTAGTTAATTACTACAGATAATTAACATCTATTTAGTAGCAAATACACACAAACTGAGAATGCAGTCCTTTATAATGGCAGGTAATAAAAGTTTACATCCTCTTAAATAGGAGGCACACAAAACATTTACATTCAAATTTAAAATATTAAAAATATACATCAGAACTTACATTTTTTTCTCTGCCTAAATAATTAGCAGCCAGATCAGATGACTACAAAAGAAAGGGTTAACCTAACTTCTGTTTTTTTTGCTTTTTTCATACAAATAACTTTCACTAGTAGTTTTGTATATGATATTTTTAATGAAGGTCAAAAAGATGCTCAATTCACTTCAAATTGCCCCAGATCAACAGTCACCTCAAGGTATTTTTTATTGTACAGTGGTCCCTCGTTTATCGCGGGAGTTACGTGCCAAAAATAACCCGCAACAGGTGAAATCTGTAAAGTAGCCAGCTTTTCTTTCTTTCTTTCTTTTTTTTTTTTTTACAATAATTATAGATGTTTTAAGGCTGTAAAACCCCTCACTACACCCTTTATACACTTTTCTCAGACAGGCATGAACGTTTTCACACTCTTCTCTCTTGTCTAAACACTCTCAAAGTTCAAACCTTTGTAGAAAAATAAGTCCAGTATTATAGAATGAAAACAAAGATCAAACCCTGTTTTCAGGTCTAGAACATGGGAATAGAGCAGCTGCGAGAGAATTCAAGAGAATTCAGCCATTGTTGTGAGTGCGCACGCCAGGGGCTGCAACACTCTGTGGTGTGACGTCAACTCCAAAGCCCGTATTTCACACATGACTATGAAATGCGGAAGAGGAAATAGTTCCTTCCAATTTAGACAATCCAAATGATATAGTTTCTACTGTGTTCCTGTTAATGATAAACTACAAATTTACCCCAAAATACTAAAATATCGATATTTTAATATGAGAATCGATTCTAGAACATAAATTACTGGTATCGGAAGAATCGATATTTCAATATCGATCCGCACACCACTACAGATGACCTTCTAAGAGGAAACGCTTGGAAACCCTGGGAAGGAAAAACTCCTTTATAGATTAAAAAAGAAGACAACCTGTGCCAGATCCAGGCTCAGGGAGGGAAAGCCATCTGCAGTTCCCTGAGTGAGCATTTGTGCTACCATATGAGGGAATCTTTTGGAAGTTGCATTAGATATATGGGTAGCAGGTTTCATAGTGATGAATAGCAACCCACAACCTGACAGTTACATTTTGTGTTGGTTTCCTCTTTAATTTGTTAACTCTTTGTATCAGGGGCATTTTTTTTATTACAAGCGATGGAACTTTGTAGATAAATGACAGGATAGGAGAGATGTTCTCTCCCTCCTTCTCTCTGATGCAGGCTTTTTTTGCAGCAGTCTTTCAAAATGTTTTTGATAGACAGATGACTGCAGCGTTTGTTTTGTCTCAGCCTCTTGAATGTATATTTATGCATTGATGTATAAGTATTGTCAGATGTGGGTGGCTTTTAATAACTGCACTGACTAATCACAGCAAATGTTTAATATGACTAAAGTGTTTATCTTCAGAAGTTCAAAAAGCACCATAAAAGTAAATCTTTGATTTTCAGTTGTTATTTTTCTACTTCTTACCATGCTGTGACTGCATGTTCTTTGTTACTTGAAGGCAGAATAGAAAAGAGTTTATTAGATACGTTGACAGACATATTTTTCTATTTGTAGAGAGTTTTTAATAGTGCTGCCAAAGAAGAGGAAAGAAAAAACAATATGAAATGATGGATGAAATTTATTGCTCAGGAAATGAAGAATAAATAAACCGAGGCTTTCACCAAGGTGTTTGTGTTTATAGTGTTTTGCAAATACAACAAAGCTTGCAAGTGAAAGAGAGGTAGGAGGGGTGTTTTTTGGCTTGATTTTATGTATGTAATGTGAAATCCAGCCAGACAAGTTCACAGACAACAAATTTATTCGTTAAAATCATCATTCATATGGAGAATGAGTGACCTTATTCTAAAAATAGTTTCCAGCAATGCACGATCAAACTCTTTGCATAACACTGTCCTCTCTTTTTCAGGACAAGGGAGTGCAAGCACTCTGCCCAAACGGCGGTTTTCCATTTATCTGTGCCATCCGTTTGAATGTGTGTTCAAGTTTTGGGACGCAGCACATTAAAAAAAGAGCAATCCAACAAGAAATGCACTATATTTGCTTTCAATTGAGCGCCAGTAGAGAGCTGCCCAGATGGCCCAGCCAGAAAAAAGTCTGGCAGTTGCATCTGGAACAAGTGGACCAGATGGAGAGTGGTGCAGATATGGGTTGAGTCATAAGAAGAAGAAAAACATCCAAGAGTGAAGGACAGGCACACCACCAATTGAAATGCGCTTGCTTGTGTTTCCCTTTTGTCATATTATTGAATGGTGAAACCTAGCCAGATGGAGGAGAGAGCTGTGGTCAGTGGTTGCACTACAGAGGGAGTTTATTATTAACATCCCTGTCTTTAATAAACAAACAATACTGTAAAAAAAATGTTAGCACCTTTGAAATGCATTATCCTTTAACTCACGACATATGTTTCCTACTTAAAAACCTGTACAGGAGCAGGTTCTGTTAATCCATCCCCTGTAGAGCCTGCAGAGCAGAGATTACTATCAAACGAATGCAACACAGCAAAACAGCTACTTTGTGTTGGTGCCTTGAGATAAGGGGTCACAAATCATCTGTCTTGGCCGTCTGGCAGACTGTGACAAGTCTCCAAAGTATGGTCCTGAGGAGGAAGTGAATTTAAAAGGGGACACGAACTGCTACAGAGAGAATAAATGTGAATATGGAGAAAAGCAGCTTTTCTGATGGAGTAAAAAAAAGCTACATTATATATAGCAATTCATATGAACAATTTATAAAAACTGTGGAAGAAAGGAGTTGTAAGATCACATTTCACTAACACACTGAAAGTATTAATGAGTAATGATGCTAATGAGTCTGGTAAAAACACTACCGATGAATCCTGCATCTACGAAAGACACGTTTTCTGCAGTTGACATAAATCTTAAACTCTGGAGAAGAAAATTCAACTTACATTACCTCACAATCACCCTGTAAGATAACACATTTTTGGGCTTTAGATTACAAATTATGAATGCAGTTAATTTAAAAAGAAATAAATGGCTGTATAACAATGACCAACATAGTGTGCATAGTTGGCAAATTACTGTATGTAGCTAGAAGACTGCTTTTAATTATGTTTGTTGGTGAAGATTCTGTTTCTGTGTTTGCACGTGGACAAGGAAAATGGAGATTTTGTCTTGCAATGCCAACTGTGCCTTTATCGTCCTCTTTGAAAAGGAAGGAAATCGATCACTCTTGTCTGAACAGTTTAGATTCATGGGCTATAGCTGTCTTGGTTCAGATAACTTCATTCTATTGTAAAAGTCGCAAAGCCAAGACCTCCTTGTCCCATCTTGTCCAGGAGAACACTAGGGCATTCACTAGTGATGGGATTTCCGGCTCTTTTTAGAGAACCGGCTCTTTCGGTTCGGCTCACTAAAAAGAGCCGGCTCTTTCGGCTCCGAACCAACAAAACAACCTGAAGAGCCGGTTCGGAGCCGAAAGAGCCGGAAATCCCATCACTAGTGCCCTCTTACCTACTGAAGGGGCCAAGATTGCTGCCGGTATTTCTGCTTGTGCTGGCGCATTATTTGTTAATTACCATGTGATGTTGTTTGGGTTCCCAGCTATTTGTTGCTATCAGTTTTTTGCAGGAGCAAACATTTGTCACTTTAGATTCTCCACTTCTTTCTACATTCTGTCTTCCCTATTCCAGCTGTTTTACTGTAGCAGTCCCCCTCCAACACATGCTGACATTTGTGAGTTCTTGTGTAGATACTATAGCTATAGTCATTGACATGATGTTGGTTTTTTATCTCACTGAGAGTAAAAAAAGTAGCTTGAAATAAAAAGAAATCTACTGTGACAATAGTTGCAGGGCACATCGATGTGATGTGTTGTTGCATTTCCAGGGAGGTGCATACTGGGTTATGTACGTCATACGAATTCAGAGGGGTTTGACGTTGTGATTTCCTGCTGGAGCATACATCTCCCGCTTTGTTTTTACACTCAGCTCCAAGAGCGACTGACGTCAGTTGTGTGAACTGTTATTGTTTGTGGGCTTTTGATTGGCCAACATCTGTTCATGTTTAGGGTTATAATGCCAGTCGTTGCTCTGAAACGCTCTTGTTAAAACACTTGTTTTGTGTGTTTTCATGTGGACTGAGACATTTGGAAGAATCTAAGTTTGAAGCCTCCCATTTTTTGTGTGATATATGATTCTAGCTGTGCAACTGTCCCAGGTGTTTTCAGTACAGTGAGGTGACTTGTGTGCTACAAAGCTGCTTTAAAAGCTGGTTTAATAGATGTAGTTTAACATGGTTTCACTGAAAGATGCAAGGCCTTCCTGAAAAAAAAATGCAATTTCGATGGGAGCATATGTTCCTCTTAAACCGGTATATATTTTTCATTAGTGATGGTTCCTTCCCAGATGTGCCATCTGCCAATTCATTAGGCACTAATGCGCTGTCATACCATCAGAGACACAGGCTTTAGAAGTGAGTGAGAATAACAAGCCCCTCTCCTCGATGGGGTCCATGTTTTCGGAGGAACAACAACAACAACAAAAAATTGATGTGTCTGTCCACAGAACAATTTTCCATTTAGCCTGAGTCAATTTTACATTAGCCTTAGTCTTTTTTTTTTAATGCACTATCACCCGAGGGCCTGGAATCCCACGTTGATTTTCAGCGTTGTCCTTTGCACACAGAGGTTTCTTCAGATTCTCTATATGATTTGATGATATTATGTGCTGTTGTTGATGAAATATTCTGTGTTCACAGTTTTATGGTGAAGTGCATTATTTAACTTGGGGGAGGAGGGGTTGGTGAGCTTATGGTGAGCCCATCTTCCCAGCATTCCATTACAAAAACATTAAAAGGAAAAGGTTTTGGTCATTACCAATACTGTTAATTTAGTGAAGCTGTGGGATAAACTTATACTGGGTGATGTATTTATATATATTTGTTAAGAACCGTATGTTGTTATATTGTCTATGTTGTACTTTGTATAAAATATGGGTTTCAAATCATTGAAAATCATTGCATTACATTTTTCTTTTTAAAACAGACAAACAAAATATTATATGCTTAGATGTGAATGTGTGTGTGAATGGTTGTCTGTCTCTAAGTATTAGCCTTGAGTCAGATTGGTGACCCTGTTCAGGGTGTACCCCACCTCTGCGGTGGAAGCTGGGATAGGCTGTCTAATTTTACTGGAAGTTATGGTAACTTTGCTTTAAGCTTCCTCTTTAGCATAAAAACATGACTTTTGTGTAAAGACTCTTGGCGAGAAAACAAGAAAACATGACATATCATATACACAGTTGTTTGAGTTGTCTTTCTCATCAGACAGCACACAAAACTACACATGCAGACTCGTGCAGTATGATGAGAGCTTGAAAAAACAGCAGCTTCCCCCCAGGGATTGTTTCATCATAACTAGTGTTTTTCTTTACGTTAGCCTAAAAAGGTCAAGGCCCAACTTGATGTGTTACACACCCACAATAATACTTCTAGAGCATGTTGCAACATCAGCTAAACCACAACCTAATTAAACTAACCTATCTTACAACCTACCTGTCAAGGATTTCATCAGCCTTGGTCAGTAGCTGTGGTAAGGGGTCAGTGGCTCCCAAACAGCCAGGGCATTGAAACGTGAACATACTGCAGTGGAAGTGATTGCCAGCAAAGAAAGAGGTGAATGTCATGGTGGGTTTTTTATACACATTCTTGTACACACTGTTGTATTTATAGACCAGATAAACTGGGTGATTTTACAGAGAATGTGTTTTATTTTTAATGTAGTTGAGCCCAAGTTTTTCTTTTTTCTTTCACTTTATGTGTGTTTCTTCAAAAATACCTAAATAATTTAATAAAAAAAACTGCTGGCAGATAAAATGGAAATCTATATAAGAAATCAATTAAATAGAATTTATAGATTTAGTCTTAGAAGTGGTGAAAAGCCCATTCTCAATTAGACATGAAAATCTTGTTGCATTGTATGTAAAAGTGCCACAAAATAAACTCTAATTTTCCAAGAGGTATAACACAAAATAGAGAACACAGCTAGTTAAAATGATCAATGATAAATATTAATCTACCATTTATTTAAGCCACCATCATCTCTAAAGTTCTTTGGCATAAAAAAACCAAAGACGCAACTAATAAATTAAGTTGAAATATTTCCCCCAGGTGTCTTTGGTTTAAGGAGCTATTGAGGCTACAGGCTACCTGTACCTTGCACTACAGTATGATGAGGATAGACTGCCCTGCTAAACAAGCTCAAGGATTATCGCAGGTGGTAGTTTTCTGTGTCTTGCTTTTTGTGGCCCATCGATTGTTGTCTCATTCCAGCACCTGCGAGATCTCTATCAGCGATTTTATTAGGGGTTTAAAAGGAGACGTCTCTTTTGTGCGTTGGAATAGATTTTTTTCTTCACAGTTTATCATGTCCTATAAATCCTTTATGGGAACTCTGGAAACATTTAGCAACTGATTCAATAACCAAGACAAACAAACAAAAAACAAAACACATGTGTTCTACTGCTTACAAATTAAAACAATATCCCTTTAAATGACGAGCAACAGATGAATACCCTTATTGCGTCTTTCAAAATCAGAAGAAAGATCAGAAATACACTTCATGTTTATTTCTGCATGTCTTTTTTTCAGGTACAGCTGTGGTATTGAATGGTTTTGAGAACTGCTTTATTCTGCTCTGAGCTGTAAATCTAGTAATGACAGAAGCACACGTGCACACTGACGCACACATGCACGCTGACAAGGCATTATACAGCCTGGGGTACCTGGTCTTCTATGCAGAGCCATTATGCAGGATTTCTGCCTCCTGCTGAATGCAGGTGGGATATGGGGCCTACTTATTACAGCCCAGATGTGCATGTAATCCATCACTGTCTCCTCTGCCCTCATCGTACTCTGGAGGATGTCTGGAACATGGCCCCAAAGTGTGTGTGTGTGAATGTGAAATGTGTACAGGTGTGTTATATGTTGGTCTATCTTTTAGTGACATGTCCAAAAAGGAATTGTCAATCTATTTTTCGGTGTGCATGCACATTTTATCAGTGAATGCCTTTATCGTGTCTCAGCTCTGCAGTTTATACAAAATTAATTTAAGTCATTAAGTGTCTCTAAGAGTACTGTAAATATTAATACTGTTCATATTGATCATCTTTAGTCCACCTATTTTCGCCAGACTCTCTAAAACTAGGTGAATAATAAATGTGAGAGATGTAAATGAAACTCACCCTTGCCTCAGGCAATGCTTTAGTAACTGTGTTTCAGATGGTCTAGTGATGGTATTCACTATATGCCTGCAGCTCATTATTTGCTTGTTATATATTATTAATATTATATTAGTGAAATATATAATATATGTTGCTTTTTCTACTGATTCAGTAGAAAAAGTTACTTTATAAGAGAATATTTTAAAGCGCAATGGAATCAATATTCTCAGGTTTGATTGTGTGTGATAGGAGTCTACTACTTCTTTTCTTACGGATTCATTTTCTAAAAACAAAGCTAAAATTCGCTCTTTAAATGCTGCTCATTTATCTCAAGCGCTGTTAACACACAGGCAATTAAAACATCGAGTTAAGTCCCTTTTTTTATATTTGGCACAGTCCTTTTACTACAGGCCTCTGGAGAGTTGATATAGAGCAATGCAGTTCTGTCTCCCTCCCTCATACGATCCACTCTCTGTGATACAGTGACAACACGAGCCGATTTAAGACACTATTTGCAGCAGTTGTTGTTTTTAATTGGTGAACAATGCTTCTTGCAACTTTTATCACACAAATACCTAAAGGTCCAGGATGTGAGGAATGAGCTACAGCTCTCTGTATATCTGCAAATCCACATGAATACTGATCAGTTTGGCAGACTTTTGGGGTCTTTTGAGAATAGACCGAGCTGTTTTCTAAACACAGAGCAATTAAGCCCTTTCTTATTAAACAGCTTTGCTTCTCTTGGTTTACATGGCACTTTACAGAGAAAGGCTATACATACCCAACTTCAAATCAATACTCGGATGTAACAGTATATTGCTTACTACTGCTGCTGGTCACACTAATGAACAAGTCGTTTAGCTGAGGATGAGGATTGATTTTTATTATTTTCCAGTACACCTTTTATTTATTTAATTTTCTTTAAATTTGTGTGTTTTGGGAATAATATTCCATTTTTATCCCGAGGAGGGCGTATGTGCTCATGCCTCTGTGTACAAGGTGTAGCTGCTGCTCAAAAGAGAATATTTTCCTGGTGCTATAACAACACATTTA
The DNA here is from genome assembly GCF_056152115.1 of Neolamprologus brichardi. Classification (NCBI taxonomy): domain Eukaryota; kingdom Metazoa; phylum Chordata; class Actinopteri; order Cichliformes; family Cichlidae; genus Neolamprologus; species Neolamprologus brichardi. Next base: position 13,102,750 of record NC_142104.1, read on the forward strand.
CAGATGCTCCTCCTATTCCAACTCCTGTGATCCCAGCTGTCTCAAGTGTTGCAATAATTGCCCAATCAATACACCCTATGTCAACTGCATCATGCCAAGAAACCCAGAAATGAAAACAAGAAACACACACAATCTGCCAATACTGCTCCCCATGGGAGTAATCTGTCACTGAATCAATATAGACGATGACACTGTATGACAACAGAACGGGTGAGATCATCTTTCATCCAGACTCACCGTAGAAGCCTTGGTCTTTGATATGTGATTGCAATAGTGGACAACAGTTACTGATTCTGCCACCATTCTTTATTGTGATCAGCATGGTTTGAGATCTCTGAGTCAATTCCTAAAGTGCTATGTGCAGCAGGTTAGCTATCTGGTGTGATATCGGTTATCTATAGCCATAAAAAAACATGAAAAAATAAAAATTGAATTGTTGTCATCTATTAGTGTAAAAAAAATAACACAAACATCCAGCAGCATTAATATGTACTGAATGTTCTACTTAAAAACTTATATACATACAGTGTGTTTTTGTGTTAATCATACATTCTTAATTATAAAAAATATGGGAGTGTGAAGCAGACAAAATTCAACTCAACTGGAGCTGCCTCACTCGCACACCAAAGCAGCTTGACAATTCATGTGGCCTCAGTCACATAGGCCCAATGGGTGATTCAACAGTGAAAAAATGTGTATTCCTTGGTGGTTAGCAAATAGTTGCTGGAGGTTGCTGGTTTTCTGTGAGACTGATTACTGAAGCCCCAGTCAGGAAGGCCTTGAAGCCAGTCAGTGACCCCTTGGCAACCACAGTGCACTATAGAAAAATCTGTAAGTCATACCAAAGCATCTCAGTCTGATTTAAATCTGGACTGTGACAAGGTCTCAACAAAACCTTTATTTTGCTTTATTTTTGCAGAACTTTTGCCCTCAGGATTTTCTGGTAGAGAGTAGAATTCATACTTCCATAGATAAAGCAGGAAAGGCCCAGACCATTACTTTATTGCCACCATGTTTGACACTTGGTATGATGTACTTTTTATGAAATGCTGAGTTAGTTTGATGCCAGATGTAACAGGACTCAAACTCCCAAAAAGTTCAACTTTTGTCACATCAGTCCACAGAGTGCTCTTGAGGATCACCAAAATGTTTTTTTATATATTTTTTTGAAAAAGTGAGGAAAAACTTTGTGTTATTTTTGGTCTTTAGGAAAAAATAGCCAGCATTTCTTTAGATGCTGTTCTGGGTTCTTTTGTGATCTTCCAGATAATTTGTTAATGCAGTCTTCAACTAATTTTGGTAGGCTGGACACCTCTAGGAAGGGAGGTTTTCTTCACTTGCGGACAATGGGTCACCATAGTTCGCCGTCCACATCCTCAGCTGTTTCTTTGAGTCATGGTGTGTTGCTTTTTGAGCTCTTTTAACATACTTTACTTCATCAGACAGCTGTTGTTTTGATTCAACATATCTACCAGCAATCATGCCTGGGTGTGGCTAGTGAAATAGAAATTTGCATGCCAAAAAATGTTTAATAATAGTTAATTTATGATTCAACAAGAGGTGACTATTACTTTTTCCACATAAAGCCAAGTAGGTTTGGATGTTTTTTTCCCTCAACAAGTAGAATCATCATTTAAGAACTGCATTTTGTATTCACTTGGGTTGCCCTTGCTTAATATTCAAATGTGTTTGATGATCTGAACCATGTAAGTGTGAAAAATACACAGAAAAACTAAGAACTCAAGAAGGGCCAAATGCTTTTTCTTGGCACAGTATATACACATTCAGTGTATCCTTTGAGTGTTATTGCTCTATCTGCAACAGTCTCCTTAGAGATGCCAGTCCCAACTACACACTGCATGAACACAGTTAGTCAATATTTTTCTTGATATTAAAACCATGTCCCAGTTGTTTATTAACTGACATATTACTGGCTGTGCGCATTTTTCCTGAGGTAAACGAATAGATTACACGTTTGTTAACCTAGAGGCTGTGGTTTATTTGGTATTTAGAAGCATTGCATTTTTGCCAAACAACAACCTCTGGAGCTTGAAAAGAAAGCCAGTTTATAAATAGGCCTACCACAAACTGCAGTTCCTGGAGTGGCCACCTGAGGTTTGTGCCAAAAGCATGACAATCCCTATAGACTCTTATACCTCACTTAACGGCATTAAAAGGTATATATGTACCCTAGGAAATTGTTTTTTGTTCTCTATGGATATACCCCCCCCCCCCTCCCCCCTTCATAATAACACACACTGTTGTCCATTCTTTAAAACTCTGTGCTGTTCTGCCATTCTGCAAGCCATCATTCATCAGCATACCACCAGCCCATCTCCATCTTATCCTGGACATTCAGCAAGTCTCATCCAAGTCTCCATCTGCCATCTGCTCCACCACCACAACATCAAGACTCTGGGGGTTCTGTCCTATTTCCTTCCTTCATTTGAGATGCTACTCAGCCATGTCTCTTCATGTGAGTCTATTGCAAAATTACATTTGTTAATCATGCTCTGTACATCAATAAATCATTGTTTTTACTTCTAAATGATCTCTCCACATTGAAATGCAGTCAGAATTGCTCTTTTCTTTATATCAACAAATATTACTTTTATAATTTTATCATACTTACTCTGATATGAAAATACACAGTATATGGGATGGGACTGCACGAGACTCGCAGAGAACAGTTGTGGACTGGGCAATGAAGTCACCTGACTTAATCAGCCCAACTGAAAATGCATTCATCTGTGGAGCTCTAGATTTTCATAAAGAGGGGCAATGACCTAATGAATTGAACACAACATAGCTTAGGACTTTTATGTGACTTATTTTGTGGAATACAAATTGAATCATTAAATATTAAAAGACCATGAAAAGTAAAATATCCCCTCTTGCCAGATTGCACATTATAAATCAGGTCTTTTTCAAACCTTAATTGTCACTATCTTGCACAGTCAGCACATAGAACAGCAAGATTGGGGATGGTACAAAAGAATAAAAGAGAAGTGTGCTGCTTTTTCTTTCATTAAATTGCCTGCTGATTTACTGATGCCTCATTTAGCTAAAATTCTACTTGTGGGCATACACTGTGAAGGAATCCTAGTTGCAAATTGTTAAGTTATCTGGATGACAAAAGGAATCACATCACTGATTCTACATTGCCTCTAGCAAAGTCTTGGAGAGAGAGGGTGAGAGAGAAAGAGAGAGAGAGGTGATGAGGTTGAGTACACCTGATTATTCTTGAATGAGGTGAATGGGTAATGGGCAGACAGAAATATTCAATTTGTCATACACTGGTCAAATGACTGACTGCCTGATGGATTGATTGACTGCCTTAATGGTTGGTTGGCTGGCTGGTTTGCTTTTAGCATCTAAATGAGCTATAACTGCTCATATTTGACTGATATCTCTGCAGTAAAACTTCCAGCATTGTAAAAATGTGTCCAGAACTGCACAGTTTAATCTTTGCTCATTACAGTACAGTCAAAAATGGATTGAGGGCTAAACTGTGTTTGTTTATCATGTCAGCTTGTGTAACATGTTTATTTAATTCTGTTTAGTCTATGTCAGGGGTCAGCAACCTTTAACACCCAAAGAGCCATTAGGACGTGATTTCCACGCAAAAGAAAACACTGGGAGCCGCAAATACTTTTTGACATCTAAAATGAAGATAACACTGTATATATTGTTTTTTACCTTTATGCTTTGTGTGAACAACTAAGGTCTATTGCTTGTGAAATCCATGAAGTGCTACAGAGAAAATTACATTTTATTTATGTAATTAACATATTTTGAACTCTTAAAGAAATATAACAAAAGGAAAGACACCCAGCTGAACTAAAATGATCCATGTAGCAAACAAAAACTGTTGTGAGCTGCCACCCTTATATCGCCTTTGGGCTTTTGGAGCCTTGACCTGACTTTTAACAAAATAATTGGGGAAAAAAGCACTATGCTGCTAAAAGATGAAAAATAGATATTTGCAAAAAAAATTCTGCCAAAATATGTATTTTACCTGGTTAATCTGTGTGGTGGAGCCGCTGCAGGGGAGGCGGACGCACCTGAGCAGCACCCGCAATCACGCCTCGCCGCCTTAATGTCTGTGCCGTCTATGCTGTTGTGTTGGTGTGTGTCGGGCTGTGAGCTGAAAAGCTACAGCCGGCTGTATGCGTACAGCAACCGTGTGTGAAAAGTGGTAGATGCTGAAAAGCGTGTTCATGGAAACATCGTCGGGTCTGCCGTGATATGTTTACAATGGAACTTCTGCTCCTGAACCACTGCACACAGTGTTTGCTAATCGGGGCTGTACGAAGTCACTTTCATCTTTACGCAGGACTGTAAGCTGTCATCTGTGAGGCGTGAGCGGTGTTTGTTTTTAACATAGTTCAAGGTGGAGAACAGCTGCTGACATAATGTGGATCCGTAAATCCATAATTGGCCTACCTGGGGTTGAAAGTCTCGATAAATGCATGGCGTTTCGGCGGGTATGCCAGCTTCCGAGAGTGTTACGCTTATTTTGAGCGATCAAAAAAATAATAGAATATAATTTTATATTTCAATATCACAATACTCTTCCAATTTAGAACTACAAGTTAACATAACATAAATAAAATACACTTCAGCTAAATACTTAAAAAAAACAAATTTATTTTCCCAAACCACGCGGAGCCGCACTAGAAGGACTAAAGAGCCGCAGGTTGCCGACCCCTGGTCTATGTGATGCCTATTGTCTACGTGGGCACAAGGGACATATTTTAAATTGAAAACTCATGGATTATTGGTTTTGGGGCAAATCTCATAATGAGCATGTTAAATAATAATGGCTTTGTGTACAAACCTCTATCTAAAATAAAATACAATAAATGATTAATATAACATTAAGGAAGAAAAGACTATATCCAGGTTCATGTATGGATTTATGCTGGATTTTGTTTGAGGCCTGCATGATCACAAATGTGCTTTAATGAATGAAAGCTGTAGCCTTGTCCTTTTGTTTCTCCAGCTGGTCATTGGTCAGGTTATTCAAAATCATCATGGAACATCACAAAGATCAAATCATCCACAAAAGTAGCATCAAAATACTTTAAAACAAAATGAGACTGAAAAATTACTAAACAACAAACAGGTATCACGAGTTATGAAGTGGCGTTCTTCTGAACTCGCTCAGCTTCCTGTTATTAATATTGCATGTGTTCCACTCTCTTTGACTCCCCACTGATGAAAGTGACACAACAGAAGCTGTTTTTATTAGACAGGTGACTTTCTTCTGCTTTCTTCTTCTTTTCTTTAATTGCTCCTGCTAAGAAAACACTTTTCACATTTTTTGCTGTTAGATCATTTTTCCTAACTCACCATGTTAGACAGAGACTGATCACACTAAAGTTTCTGCTGAAATATACCTATATATGCACACACTATATAGCTAACTATATATCTATAGTTGAGACACTGATTTGCGTGAGCAAATTACATATGCCAGATTGAGGTAGTCTTTTACCACCCTCATACCTCAACTAACGTTTTAGTAAACCTAATCTCACTGTTATAAGATAAAATGCTGATATGAATAATCACTAGGATACCCTCTTCCTTTTCACATTTAAATGATGACCACCCAACTAACATCATCCATTGGCTCCAGTACATGAATGACTTTCTACCGATCTAAGTTCTTTATTTTCAATCCAGATGCATGTCCAAAACCAGAAATGATATACACTGCTTCAGCTGTGTTTTGGGTCTTGCCCAGGGTCTCCCAGGATACTTCCACAGGAAAGTGTCCGTTGGATGAGATACATTTCCCCAGGCTTTTTTCCACTTTGTGCTCCCTTCCATGTCCCCGAGGGTGAATCCAGACACACAAAAATTGGCTCATTTTGATCTCGTTTTTTCTGTTTTTCTGTCTTTACCTAGCACTTATAATCAAAGGATAGGGCTGAACAGATCAGCTGGCAAACTGAGTGTTCACCTTCTCTTTACCAGGATAGTCCTCATAACAGACAAATACAGTGGTCCCTCACTACAACGTGGGTCACCTTTCGCGGCTTTTTTGTGTGCAATTTTGCATGCTTTTTTTTCAGGGCATTGCATTCTGCATCCTGATTGGCTGTAGACCATTGTAAATCAATCTCCTCCATGGCGTGTCTCCTGTACAGCACAGAATGCGATCAAATTTGCATAAATCTTCAATCACTAGCAGTGTGACTCTGAAGTGCTGAACTGTATGTTTGTAAGTTTTCTTCCCAACAAACACAACCATGTCGACGAAACGTTTTGCACCATCAAAGGCATCAAAGGCCCATAAGGCAGAGGAAGATGCCAACCACAGCACAAAAAGCTGGACTTCTGGATATGCTAAAGGACCATAAGGCGCACCGGATTTAAAAGGCGCATTAAGCGACACAAAACAGTCAAATAAGTCAAACTTTACTCAACTCTATTACGCTGTAATAGAGAAATTGCACTGACCACATCACTTGACCCTCTTGATCATCTGACAACCTTGATGCACTCTTGAAGCCCAAACCCAAAGGATCAAACCACCAATTTAATAATCAAGATAATCATCAAGATAATGTAGGCAATACTTTTGATTTACAACCACTTCTGTTACATGTGGTCTTACAGACTGTTAGACATACAAAAGCTCAATACAATGCTACTGGTCATCAGTGGTGGTATATAATGGTAAAGTGAGTTCATTAGAGCAATAACTGTCATAAGCCTTTTCAGGAATTATAGATTTCTGGTACATTAGTATGCATCTCATTACTAACAATTAAGGTCAGCCAGCTCTTTGGTCAGAGACTAATCCACAAATTTTGCTGATACGGGAGGAGCTTCAGTGCGATCGCATTAAAACTCAGTTACAGTATGTGGCTGGCCAATTACAGACACGTCCCTTCCCCATAACTGGGCCCAAAGGGATAAAATCCAAAGTCTAATCTATGTTGTGTTTTAACAAGCAAAACTTTAAACTTCCTAAGTACAGCATTTTACTCATATCTGCACAACCCTTTACTGAAGTTGTTGACTAATTTATCTGACAAGTCCAAGTTCCTGTAGTCTTCATATTGCACACCAACACACAGACACAGCTACTGCGAAACAATAAGAAAACTGCACAACGGCATTCAGACAAAGTAAACATAACTTTCTGAAATGTTGTTTGCCAAACACACACATGGCTAACAGCGTATACATCCACTTGTTATGCTCCGTAACAGCTCTGTCAACTCCATGAAATGTAATCAAACCCAAACTGCTCTTTTATCCACACGCAAGGAACATGGCAGATGTGAAACTTCAGTGTTTTGTCCTAACGTCTGAACTCTACAATGGAAAATAAATGTCTTGCATTTTTAATCAGTTGTGGAAGCTTTTCTGTAATAGTCTCTTTCGATTAATTTTTCATGTCTTTAGGGGAGCCCATCTGAGATCGAATGTAAAGGCAATATGCCACTAAACTGATAATAAACATGAGATCTGAGGTGACAGAAAAGGAAAAGAAGAAGTATAGAGGATATGAAGAGAAACTGAGTAGGTAAGAAGCAAAGAGTGAACGAAGGAGAGGGTTTAGGAAAGTAAGAGAAGCAAAAGGAAGATGGTAGCTAGAATGATGGCTACTCATACACTCTTCTAATATAAGGCACAAATAGATCTGCCTTTTATCCTGGCAATGCACACATCATCCATAAAGCTCTGTCAAACCAAAGAGGTTTACTCATGTATGCTGCAAACATATATATCTGCACACACACCCAGACACACACACACACACACTGGTGCTCACTTCATTTATGTTGCTGTTTATTACCATTATCACCAGACTAGAGGAAGCAAGCAAGAGCCAGGCTGCATTTCGCTCCTTGACGCCCATCATCATTGTCTGAGTCTCAGGTGTTTATCGAGCTGTCACTTTGGAGGAAGCCCAGCAGGCATCCCCACACTCCTTTGCCCACTCTGTCTGTTGCAAACATTCATTGTTTTTATCACTGTTTGTGTTTGTTTCTCAGGTCCGTACTGCCCTTATCTACTTCTCTTCTTTTCTCTTTTCATCTCTTTTAGTTTTATTTTCACGCAGCCTCCACTCCACACATAAGTTTTTCTTTTTACGTTCTTTCTTCTTCCACTCTATTCGTTCGCTGTGATGACAATTGCCTCCTTACATCATTATTATTTGTCCAAATTTTAATTTAGAGACTTCCTGGCCTTGTTCATGTGGTTTCAAAGGAAAACGGCTCCACTTAAGCATTTAATGATCTCGGAATCTGTTTTTCCTGTGGTTTAATCACTCCCTTGTGCATTTTTATCACTCAGGTAAAACATCATGGGTCTAAATTAGGTGTTGAGCTTATCAAAATTCAGCTACTGGGCCATTTTGGTGCCCATTATTTTAAAAGGCAATTACTGTGTGTGATAATTACGTTAATGGACAATTAAGAGAGACTAACTTTATCATGGTATAATTGGGGATCGACAGAGCTTTCTGCATTGGCAGCTATTAGGGGAAAAGCTTGTGCTTGCGGCGGTACACCATAACTTCACTTCATTTGATATGCTGCTTCAAAAGGTTTGACTGTTTTAAATTACAGTTCTATTTAGACAGACATGCAGTACAAGGATGAAAAACTTTTACAAGCCAAATTACGCATTAATCTCCGACGCACATTACTTTCTGTGCTATACGTGGTGCTAGCATAAATGTCATATCAGCTTTTGATAACAGATTATCCATTTAAAAATAAAATAAATAATAAATAAATGTGCACAAACTGATACATTTTTATATTTGGATAATCTCCTCTTTTCTTGCTGTTGTCCAGCATGCTTACTTCAAAATTGAACCTTTACCACAATTGAACCACTTTGAGTACAGTAAACTCAATGTCATGTTAAAAATACATTTTCCTGCTGGAAACAGCCACGAGATGTGTGCCAAAAAAATAACCCCCACACCACCACACCACCACAACTAGCCTGAACTGTTCATACAACACATAATGGATCCACGACAAATCGAGACTAATCACACCAGACAATGTTTTTCCAGTTTTGGTAAGAAGGTTCAACATGCTGTGTATTCAGACAAACATACCTTGGTTGTAACAAGTGGTTAGTTGAGCTACTGTTGTCTTCCAATCAGCTCAAAGCAGTCTGGCCATCTTCCTCTGTCTTCTGGCTTCCACGAGGCATTTTCGCCCAGGGGACAGTTGCTCACTGGATAATTTCCCTTTTCTGGCACATTCTCTGTAAACCCTAGAGATGGTTGTGGATGAAAGTCTCAGTACATCAGCAGTTTGTGAAATAGTCAGACCAGCCCATCTGGTATCAACAACCACGCCACATTAAAAGTCACTTAAATGATCTTTCTTCCTCATTATGATCCTCAGTTTGAACTTCAGTGGGTTGTGTTGCCTAAACGCACTGATCTGCTGTCATGCAGCCAATGTTTTTCTTTCAAATATGTTTTTTAATCATTCCTACATTATTTTTCTCTTTGGCCTCACTACAGTTTTAATGTATGAGCCTCTAGCCTCAATGTCCGCCTTCCTTTTCATCTTTTCAGCTCAACTTGATTTTCCTGTTTAACTCCCTTTACTCTCATTCTTTTCCTTTTCTTTCTTCTCTCACAGGGTTTAGGAAAAGCTACATTTTTCCCAAACCTAATTTTTGTTGAAAATTATTATCCCTCAAAACATTAATTTCTTAATTTTTTCAGTCCTTTTCTCATTTTCATTATGTCTCATTTTCATCTCCTGTCTACAGCTAGTTCTCCTGTTCTGTAATCAACTTTTAAGTTTCCCTTTGTCTCCATCTGTTCTTCTGCCTCGTTTCCTTTTTAGCTTCCATCTCTGTGGGTCCTGAACAGCTCATGTGGGGACACAGCATTTGCTGATAATGTCTCTCTTTTACTTAGTCCCAGACTCTTTCCTCTATATTCTCTCAATCCCAGAGGTTTCAGATTCTCATCTTCCTCTTCCTTCTTGGTCCCCCTGTTTGTATCCCTCCCTTACCGTTCCCTCTCCCTCCTCTTCCCCTCTACTCTCCTTCCCTCTCTGTTGCCACGCTCCCATGGGTGCAGGTGGTAGAGGATGACGTTTCGCTTTGATTGCTGCATGGCTGCAGGCGTTCCCGGGGCAGAGTAGCTGTGAAGCTTCAGTCTGCTGGATGTAGTGGTAAATAATCCCAACTGGGGAGAGAGGAACAGAGAGACACTGGAGGGGAAGCAGGAAGGAAAGGAGTGAATGTGTGTGCATGAGTGTGTGTGAGTGTGTGTGTGTGTGTGTGTATGGGTGGGAATTGTCTGTATATCTGTGGATATGGATTTTGGTTTGGAAGGGATGCGTTATCACCCTTTGCCTTTTGGGACAGATGATAGCACATTTGGACTGTTTTATAGGCTTCAAATATTTATATATTTTTAAACTATTATGTTTAGGGGGCAGTCTTGACTAGAATATGCTGTAATATGCTTGAATATGGTGACAATAAGTGTAAATATTATTATACATGAAATGATCTAAACCCCATATTTATATACAGGCTGCAGTGTTAGCGCTCAGAAATGGAAACGAACTTTTCCTCAAAATGTGACATAGCCGTACTGATTAACATTCACAACAGTGCTGTTCGGGACCCACAAACAAATGTTTTATTCATCAGTGACTCGCAACCAGAGCCATTTTAACAAGACAAAATTTCTTCTGCATTACTACAATATTCACAGGGTAGCGTACCTGCCGCCTTTTCAAAATCATTTTGGACTTTAAATGAGACACAATGTTTGTAGTTAAGAAGTTCAAATAAATTTATGTTTAGTTGTGGGGTTACCTTCTAAATTAAGATAGAAATGAGTTGTTCAGATAAACACTATAAGACTTTGCAAATGGTATAAGCCAAGTTTTTTTTTACAATCTCTAAATAACAGTCATGCAGCACAGATGCAGATGGAGAAAGCTGACAGTCTATATATATATGATTGAGGCTGTTCTTCCCAAATCCATAGCTATTTATTTTTTAAAAATACATATTTTTGGGTTGTGACAAAAGTCAAGTTAAAGTTTGTGTGAGTTTATTGCCATGTTTGGCTAACGGCAATAGTGAAAAGCAACAGGTACATTTGCAAGTGCTACATATAAGTACATTGTAGAAGTAGCATATAAATATGTTTTATTTTGGGGCACTTGTAGAAGTGAATAATGGTGTCCTGATTTTGATTACATGTAATCAGCTTTTAAAATTCTGTCCACTACAACAGTCATGCAATTTATTGGGTGCTCTTACAGTTTATTGTGTTTTTGTTCCACTACCATTAAACCTACACACAACATGTGGTTAGGTAATATCCAGAAGTATGAAATTAATAAATATTCAGAATCATATTTTTCTGTTTTATTTCATCCTGCAATACTTGTGTGTAATGCAATCTCCTAAATTTTACTACATGCTCTTTAACAGATTTAAATTAGAATATAAAAAGGACAAGCAATAAGCACAATTAGGGTTAGATGTGCAACTACTTCTCCCTCTCTCTCTCTCACGCACACACACAGACACTAGTTAAATCCTGGTATCTTCTTGGAAGTACTTTAGAGAGAATGTTCATTAAAAGAGAGCTTTGGTCAGAATTAGGAAAATTACTGGATCCTTTTCCAGAAATGTTTGCAGTACATTGCATAGACATCGTATGTATAATAGGGAATAGGGTATTCAAATGTTTGCCTTTATAAAAGAAATGTAATCACACAGTATGACATCATACCTACAGATAAGGGAGTTTGCTGACCCAATTTTGGAAGGAGCAACAAAGTAAGATTAATTTGTATAAAATGTAATGTAGATGTAATGAAACTTCATTTTAGGTAAGAAGGCACATTGGGGGATTAGAAGCTGGCCCTAGTTTATATCATACAGTATATTTACAGTTTTATCTGATGCAGATATCCCATATAATATAACGCTGATGACCACCATGGTTATTTTGACTATTCATGCACAATGGTACAGTTTTGCTGTACAGAAATTCATAAAGTGCAAAAAACTCAAACGCATATGAATAGCAGAAATAAATGACAGAGTTCTGGTGCTCTTAATCATCACAAGTCAGCTTAATGTTCTGCTATATTTGCTGAAGGTCTTTGCTTACTTTCCTAAGTGAAACAAATTTCGTTAGTTCCTCGTAGTCTCAAAAGTGTCCTTTCCGTAAAAGGTTTAACAGGGCTGAATATGAGTAAAATGAAATTTAGGGATAAGTGTCATATGGAGAGAGATTCACCTTTCATGAAAATTGGAGGTTGTGTTGCAGAAAGGATTTATCTTGTCATTTTTATTGAATGACGGTAAATTTGTGGGCTTTTGAGTGACAGTTGGCAACTCCACGATTAATAACAGAAATAAACAAAATATAGCTTCAAGCAATTGCTTGATATTCTGACCCGACGTCTATGATGAATCCTCAGAAGGTATTGTCAAAACACAAGAGAGAAGTGTCTGTTTAAGCACTTCAGCTCACTACATTTAATTGATTTAGAGGAGGTATGCTAAAGGACTTTAAGGGTTTGGAGGTCACTAAGAGAGATGAGATTTTATAGACATTTATTTATATAATACCAAAGAGTATTAAATCTTAACAACTACAGGACTCTTGATCGTGTCATATTATAATATATGCTGACCTGATGTCTGCAGCAAGCTCTGTCGAGTTTCTCATGTCAGTATTGCTTTCTTTTTATTTATTAGATTCTTTACATGTTTTATAGTTCGATCCACTTTTTATGCTTCAGTGAGACGTGCTGAGGGTGTATCCCACCTCTTCTCACTATCACCTCAGGTAAGCTCAAGTTCCACTCAGGTTTGGGTTGAATACGCTGTAAGGAAACAGATGCAGGGATGATTACTGAATCTTTTAGTGATAAGTGGGGTAGGAAGGCCAGCCTTCAAATGTTAAGCCAAGCATGCCTCCATTCCTGAATATCCTTTCTTCCAACACAGGGTCAAGTATCACCAAAACAGAAGATATTTCAAGATCTATGGTGAACTCCAGTTGGTTTCAGTATGGTTGATAAAGGAAACTAAATAGATTTTGTCAATGAACACGTAAACAGAAAACTATCAATGCCATTGCAAAATGCCTGTAGCTTTACAAAGCATGCAGTTTTTACATAAATTCGTTAAAATTCTGCATTAACTCTTGTATAGCCAGTATCACTGCTGAGAAAAGAATCTATTTATTTTCAAACCAAATGCGACACATAAATAACCGGGTTATACACCTGACATGGCCTATAACACTGGCAATATCTAAGGCAGTGTTTCCCAACCATCGTGCTGCAGCACATAGGTGTGCCGTGAGAAATGATCAGGTGTGCTGTGGAAGATTATCTGGTTCCAACTGATTAGTACTCTAAGCGATCAGGGTGAGTAATGGGCAGAATGATTACATTCTCTTCCACTAGAGGGCAATACAAATACTGCTCTAATTAAATGGGTTACCAACTGCCAGTAAAACAGAAGAAGACGATGAAGAAATTACATGCTGTGATACACACAGCTTAATAGCAACAGATAAGTATTTGAAAAGAAAAGGTAGTCAATCTGACCTGGTTCCTGGAGAAAATTTCAATCCAAATGAAGGCCCTAGCATGAGTAGTGGTCAGAAGAAAGCAAAAAAGGTATACTGGGGACAAACCGAACCAATTCCTCTGTACCTGTTGTGCGGGGACAAATTATCAATATGCTTTTTGTTTGGTGGTGTGCCGTGTGTTTTTTCTAATGTGAAAAATGTGCCATGGCTCCAAAAGGTTGGGAAACACTGACCTAAGGCATAGCTAGAGGTAACTTAATATATTACCTCATTCACAGTTTAGATGAATTACCACACATAGACTGTAAACAAATAGTTCATTAAGCCTTCCTAAAAAGTTTTTAAAACAATAAAATGACAGGTCTCTACTTTAGGACTGAGACCAGCTGTTATACACATTTGATGAGAATATCAACCACCTTCTTTCTTACTGTGTTGCCCCATACAGCATGTCATACATATTGCATTTCATTCTGTCTACTCATTTACAAATGATTTAAAAGTTTGGCTTTCTCTGATACCAACAACTCTACATTGTCCTCACAATTATCGATTATATCATTTCAAGCAAACTGGCTGCCAAGCCACATTTTCTAGGAATTTCATAGTCCCTCCAACCATAGTGTTCTGCACACTGACTAATCCATCTTTACCTGATTACCAGCCTGCTAGCAACTCAAATACACATGTGAAGTTTGCAGATGATTCCAAATGCATGACAAATTTTTAGCAGTGATGAGGCTGTATTAATAAAGATTCATCCATTATAAAGTAAAGCTGAACAAAATGTAATGGGTATAGGGTAGCTAATCAGTTACAAATGTGTTACTATTATCCTGAATTAAATCAATTTTAAATGGCTCTAAGAATTCGCCCTTTCTATATACAGATAAGGTCAGGTGAATAATGCAACGTTGACAACTGAGAAAAACTGTTCTCATTTGGTCTCTGTAACATGAGCGATGACTGTATTTACTCTTTGTTTTGCTTAAAGAATAATTTAACTGCTTTTAGTGCAGGCTGAAAATAATAGACTGTCTTGTGTGTTTGTTCATTGAACACAGCGGTTCATATATGGGTCATTTTAGAGCAGTCCTCAAATCAACTTTAGTTGCTCTTGGCAGTGTCAGGGAATAACACCAGGTAGAAGCATACACAACCCTATTTCTGCTCTGAGGAAACGGCGTTATAAACCTTGTAGACTGAACATTAATCATTATATTAAGAGACCAAGAGCACCTGCTGCATATTTAGTTGATTTTCTTTTCAGGAGCTCATTATTATTTGAAAACATTGCTTATTTTTTCCAAATCCCAATGATATTTTGTATAATAGAGCCTTGAGGCGACTGTTGTTATCATTAGGAACTATATAAATAAAACTGAACTGGATTGTAATATTATGTATGAAGAGGGAAGCTGGGATATTGGCATATTTGATGTAAAGTTAATTGCTAAATGATTGCTAAATGATATTCTTCTGGTCAGCTATTTGATGTAAATGTACCACTCTTGTCTGGTTTAGATCTATGGTTTTTAGCTGTCTTTGTTTAGACTGTAACATAATCTCAGATAACTTCACACTATTGTAAAAGATTACTTTTTTGTTGCCACCTTTTCATATTTTTTTTCAAAAATAAATACTGGTTACCTTTGCACTCCTACTGCACTTCAGCAAACAGAGGTTCAAAGAATCTCAGAAACCTTAAGTGTAAAGAAGGGGAGCTACAGCTGGCATCTCATTGGCTCATGCAAACGTCACACAAATACATTTTCAACTTTTGTCACAGGTAAATAGATCATGAGAAACATCTCGTCTATATTTAGATTCTGACCAATGACAGACCTGCTTTGAGTAGTCTCCTTCCTTCTCACTGATTACAGAATATTTTAGTTTTGGTCCTTAGACCATACATTTACATCTTGGCACATCAAAAATCACAGATCAAAAATGTAAGAGAAAAGTGAGAGAATTTTTGTCTATGATTCATTATTTGCTGTATCTTGTGCCTAGTATGTATATATACATACACACACATATATATATATACACACACATATATATATATATACACACACATATATATATATACACACACACATATATATATATACACACACACATATATATATATACACACACACATATATATATACACACATATATATATACATGTGTATATATACTAGCGATGCACCGATACCGATACTGGTATCGGGTATCGGGGCCGATACTGTAAAATGTGTGTGTACTCATACTCGTAAAAGTTAACCGATGCCATGAACCGATACCAACTTATTTCAGTAATCAGAGGGTGGCTTGTCATTTTTGTTGTAGTTTTTTTAGATTGGCCACTAGGGGGACATCCCGCGCTAAACAGGCACAGGGTTAGACGAGTCAGACTGGCGGCTCCAGATAAAAAAGAGAAACTGGAGGCTGCTGTAGCTAGGCTAAACAAAATGTCAGCAGTGTGGACCGGAACAGCCAACTTTAACTCAGGTTTTGGCAAAGCGATGAAAAATGTCAAGAGAAAATCCACGGGCACTTAAAATAACAGAGGCTCTGACTCATTTTATCGCTCTGGATGACCAGCCAATGCCAGTCGTGGAAAACATAGGATTCTTCTCAGCATACTCGAGCTGCGATATGAAATTCCCAGCCGCCCATACATCAGGGAGATAATGGTGCCAAAACTTTCTAAAGAGGTAAAGACAAGCAGTGTGTGCGATGTCAGTCCTTGGTTTAACGGCACAGTGGACTGATGATCCACGGCCAGATGGGGAGTTCGTTCGTCAATGCCAAATACTTTCGTTATTTTGTTTGTTTGTTTACAATATGGACACTCTGCAACAATTTAAAAGTTTATTTTATTCTCAAACCTAATTTGTATTTATTTTATTCCAAACAGAAGTGTTTATTTATTATTCCGAAAGCTCGAGACAGTGCCAATAGTTCAGTGATATTTTGTTAAATTACAATGTGGAGACTCTGCAATAATTTAACAGAAGTGCTTATTTTTCACTTGAAATTTTTTTGTGGTCATTTTTATTAAGATATTATTTATTATCGGCAGAGAATAAAATAAAACCTGTCTTCCAATTCATTGCATTTGTGTGTGTGTGTGTGTGATAGAAGTATCGGTTTTTGTACTCTGTATTGGCAAGTACTCAGATCCAAGTATCGGTATCGTATCGGTTTGAAAAAATTGGTATCGTTGCATCCCTAATATATATATATATAAGAGAGGTAAATATTCTTATGATATGCATTTGTTATTAATCAACACTTGTTATTAATCTCTGTCTCTCTTCCACAGCATGTCTTTATCCTGTTTATTTATCCCCAACCGGTCGTAGCAGATGGCCCCGCCCCTCCCTGAGCCTGGTTCTGCCGGAGGTTTCTTCCTGTTAAAAGGGAGTTTTTCCTTCCCACTGTCGCCAAAGTGCTTGCTCATAGGGGGTCATATGATTTTTTTTTTTCCCTCTGTATGTATTATTGTAGGTCTCCCTTACAACATAAAGCGCCTTGAGGTGAGTGTTGTTGTGATTTGGCACTATATAAATAAAATTGAAAATCCCTACTTCATGTTGAAGAAAATTATTCATAATATTAGGAAAAAATATCCAATTTCTCAATCTGAGACACTTGACATATTACCTTCATGTTTTCTATCAGGATTTTGCATGTATGAAACGTCCATCTCATAACAAACAGATTCAATTGCCCATGAGCAAAGACATTAACACTCACAATGTTATTTGATCTCAAATGACCTAATATTTCACAGATGACATCCATTTGTTCTTAAGGAACATTATAAAGACATTTATCTAGTGTTGCTGTACAGAAGAAAAAGTGTACTCCAGAACTTAGGGCCATAGTATGGATTCTTGATACTCTGTTCTGTAATCTCAAATTTGCTCCACCCCTGCTGTCATGGGCCATTTTACACTAGGAAACATTCATGTTTGAAAGTTATTTTCCTGGCTTACTACAGCACAGCTGCCTATGCCACCTGATGATCAAAAAAAAATTGAAAACAGTGGTTGTTACAGGCAACTATGAAAATAAAATATCATGCCAAAGTCACCAAGGTAATACAGTGTGTCATAAATGCTGCATGAATTCATTGAATTGGGGTTGAATTTCTACTCTAATTCAGTCTTACATATAAGACAATATATATATGGTGTGGTCCTAAACTTTTGATCAGCTGTAAAACAGCCTGTTTCACTTTAAGCGTTGTTTTCAATAAATTGAATGTTTAGTCTCACTCCCATTTCTTCTTGTTGCACGTTGAAGCTCTACTTGGAACCTTGTTAAGATCCAACGGTGCAAAATATGATTTTTTGCCATTTTTCAAGTGGTCTTAAACTTTTGATTGGATTGGAAACGTGAGGAAAGAGCAGACTCAATTGCACAAAGGTACAAGCCTTGTACAGGTTTACAAGGTTGAGAGAGGGCTGAGGTAAGTAGTACTTGTGGAGGAGTACTTGTAGATGCAGGCCGGCTGGCATAGGAGGGGTAGCTGTGAGTGTGTCCAGGGGATAAAGGAATATGCAGGTGAGATGTATCTGGATTCCAGGGAGTCCACAGGGGAGAGATATCCACAGTTGACACAACGGGCAGGAGGGCAGGCCGAGGAGCAGGTGAGTGTGAAATTCTTAGTCTGCAGGTAGACTGGAGAGCTGGGTGGAAATGAGACCAGTGCTGCTGATAAGCATGGTAGGAGATGGACAAAACTGGAGACGGAAAACACGTTAATCCAAAAACAGGGGAGCATGAATATCAAACACAAGGAAGGCCGAGTTACCACCAATGGTAGCAGGACGAGCTGGCGGAGAGTGGCAGGCAGGATTTAAGAACCCTCCAGATGGCCCGGAAATCAGGAACAGGTGATGTGCTGACAAAACTGCACCCCAGGGAATGGGCAACTGGAACTCATCATAAACTTGCTATATAATTTTTTCTGCCACACCCAAAGGAAAAGAAGCATGGCTCATTGTGCTTGCTGTTGACTATATTTTCCACTTCTAAAGACAAGCTTGCTTTTAAAATTAAACACACTCCCTAGGGATTTACCATTTCAAAGCACAAATAAAAGTTTCACTTAACAAAATTACCATCTGCTGAATTTGTGATGTTTTAAAAGTTCTGCTTCAAGTGGTGAGATGAGAACAAGATACTTAAACTGCTCCATTTCAGCAGTAACTTATGCCTGACCCGGAGTGAGTAATCTACCCTTTTCTAGCTGAGGACTATGGCCTCAGACTTGGAGGTACTGATTCTCATCCTGTGTACTTCACACTTGCTGCAAACCACCGTAGTGCACAGTGGAAGTCTTGAAACTGAGCTTAAGTCTTGCTCTGTGGCCTTAACTCCTCATAAACCCAAGTTGTTGCTCCAGCAACTGCTTGGGTTGCAATACCATTTGGCTTGTTGACAACTGTCAGCTGCATCACACAAGGCAGCTAAGCTCAGTAGGCCTGTCTTGAGGTTGATGGGGTTATTGCCACAACAGACACCAACCACCTAGTGTCCATAGCTTTCTACAACAGCTTCAGCAATTAAGGTGTGGAACCTGGTCTACTCAATATCCCCAGGCTCCCTCAGAATGCTTGCAAACTGACTTCAGCCAAATTCTCACAATGCACCTTCACTACACATCTGGGTACTCTAGGTCCAGCTCCCTCCCCTGCCATCTGATCAATTGGCAGATCTGCCAACTGATCAGATACCCGAGTCTCCGAATGTCCAAAACATACAGCTTCGCGTCTGAAAACTCCATCAACATAAACCTGCAACTTAGTTTCATCTCGGTGCACTTATACTTGAACATGGTGGTCATTATCTACCCTAACCCTACTGTAACTGTGGTTAGCATGGAAGTCCAACAGCATAAACATCACTTGGGTTCAGACCAGGAAGGCCATTCCTCCTTGTCACAATCCTGCCCAAGTGAGTGTTGCAGTCCCCCAGTAGGATACTGGAGTCCAACTTTAATCACTTCACCAAGGGAAGAAAGCAAAGTACACTGAAATGCCATTCGGCACATAAATGACTGTTCCGAACCCCAAAATGCATTGAAATAACTCTCATCTACCAGTGAAAATAAATGAACAGGAAAGTGGGGAAATGCAAGTATACCCAGTTATTGCTTTTGGGCTTTGACTAGCCAGCTCGCAAAAACTCCCACCCCTCAATCCTGGCTTTAGGGTGGAGGGCTGATAACCCTGAATAACCATTTTCCTTGATTTCTTCTTCAACATACATGTCTTTCTGAATTGCTCTTAGTGTGGGGAGCTATGCTGTTGGGGGTAAACATGGCTCTGGGATTATGTGGGCACACAAACACCTGCATTATGCATTGATGATGATTTTTTAAAAAACTTTTTATAGCGACTAGTTCAATATTGCAAAAAATGGTAAATGGCCTGTATTTGTATAGCGTTTTACTAGTCCCTAAGGACCCCAAAGCGCTTTACACATCCAGTCATCCACCCATTCACACACACATTCACACACTGGTGATGGCAAGCTACATAGCAATAGTTACTCAGATTGTGACCACACATCCAAACATAAAATTACATAAAAACTGGGCCCTAAAGGTAATGTGAATCCAAAATTGAGTTATTATGATGTAATGTGCTTTACTGTCGAAGCTACAATAAACTTTCATGGTCAAAAACCATTCAAAGGCATTTTAGTTTGTGAATTTTACATGGCACTGCATGAGTGCTGGGACAGGTCTGTGCAATTTATAAGAGATCTGACCATTCTTAGCAATTAAGTCTTTATTTTAATATAGCAGCTTATCTCACTCTGTTATATCAAAATACGGTAGAAAGCATCATGTCATGATGAACTAGCATATCAAATCAGATCCTTTTAGAAATTGATAAATCTTCATTGAATGCTTTAGAAAGTAGTCATGTTAATCTTTTACAAAGCATCTTCTCAAATTTGAGCCAAACTTTGCATTTACATCTTCGTATCTGTCGCTGTGGAGCCTATAGTAGACACAGAAGGATTTATGAGGCAACGCTGAGCTGTAGAGTCCCTTTATGAGCTGGCAGCCGTCTTTTGTGGGCAGGTGCTCAGCCATGTTTTTACTGCCATTGCTCTCCTCCTCCTACTCCTCCTCCTCCATCCCCCGCCATTCTGCCAAGTCGTAGAATCCTCATCAAGGACAATGGTAAGTTTCTTCTTGTGTGTATAGAAAAGAGGATGTCTGATACTTGCAGAATTAGAAAAACAATGTCATACCAGGTATAGAAGGTGCTTAAATATCTGCATTAGGTATTATATTTGTAAAGCAACCTGTTTCTTTCATTGCTGTCAATTATAAATTAAAATCAGTTCCAAGTAGGGATGGGTACCGGTATCCGGTGCCATGATGGCACCGGTTCTTACATAAACGGTAGTAATCAGACCGAAAAGCAGCGCACATTTCGGTGCTTTATTTCGGTGCTTTTTTTTTCCTGGGCTGTGATACAGTTTAGATTCTAGCCAATCATCGTTTCCGAGGATAGTAGGCGGGTCCAGGTACGTACGTTCTTTAAGAGCAGAGCTACAGAATAAAAATGCCCAAGGCGAAGCGCTCAAAAGTCTGGCTGTACTTCACAGCAAAAGATGCAAACTCAGCAGCCTGCAACAAGTGCTTTAAGGTGATACTGTCAAAGGAGGTAACACCTCGAATCTGATGAAACACCTGGCGACGCATAGCGTTTTTTTAAAAGCCGAGAAATGCACCGTATTTGATAGCTTGCTGCGAGACCTCACACCGTGCACATCTACCGCGGGTGTGGTGCCTGTTATCGGACCCGGAGTTAGCAACATCCCCCAAAAACCCAAAGAGGAGAGTCCTGGCCCCTAGCCCTGCCAGTGTAGCAGAAATGATGACGGATGATGATTGCAGCAGCAGCCGTTCTTCTCTGCGTGAGTAGCCAAATGTTGTTCATGTGTAATTTACGTTGAGTAGGCTAACCACGTTATTAAATTAACGCATGTAAGGTGAACTAGCAAACATCATCATAGCTACATGCGGCTGTCTTCTTGTTTGATGGCAGATACTCCCTTCACTCTGGCCAAAAAGGCTAAAATGACCAAAGAAAAAGTGGAAAACAGTTAAACATGAGAGGTTTTTGGACAAAGTTTGTGTTTTTTCCATTGTTTAAGCACTGCTTCCAGTCAAGAGTGATACCATATATGCCCTATAGCTGCAGAAAAGGCTAACATTGTTATCTTTTTACAAAAAAACAGCTGAACATGAGAGGTTTTTGGACCAATTTTGTGTTCTCCATTCTTCAAGCACCGGTTTGAGCACCGTTTAAGCACCGGCACCGTTTCAAAAGTACCGGTTTGGCACCGGTATCGCATAAAACCTAAACGATACCCATCCCTAGTTCCAAGTCTAATCTGTTCCATAGACAAAAAGAAGATTTAGAAAAACAAACATTATTTTAGTTGTTATTAAAAAACTTTCTTGGCAAAAGTTTAATTATACAATGGATGTACTGTAAGTCAAATGACAAAACCTAAAGAGCCAAAACCTCAATAGTCAATTATAATAATATTTAAAAATAAATTAGAATTAATAAATACATTAACAAAAAAAAGGGTTCATGCTGTATTATGTGCTAGCACATATCATATTCTATGTTGAAAAAAAATTGTATATGTAATGCACATCCAGCTAATACTCTAAGTAACATTAGACTGTATCTGTGTCCAAAACATCTTTGTCTTTTCTGTCTTTTCACTTTGCTTCTGTTTTCTATTTAACGTCCTAAGACCCGAACTCTTCCATGGCATGCATTTTTAATTTCTCTTTGATATTTGGGCTGATTGGCACCTGATGAATGTAAAAACAAAGAATTACCAGATTTTTTTATTAACCTAATTTTTGTTTCTGAGAAAAATGAGATCCACATATGAGCATATTTGTTTAAGATTTCAATAAAACAGTGGCAGTATAATGTCCTCGTAAGTGCATATCAGGCCCTGGTAGAGCAAAATGTAGTATTTTGGTCTAGACAACCCAAAATGTGATGTCCACATTTGTGAATTTGGCTCTGTTGAGATACAGGGATAACAATTCACAATAGTAATGTGATAATGTTCTAATGTTATAACTAAATCTTCTGTGAATGCATTAAAATTCTGTAGTTCCAGTCACACACTTCATTTAATGAATAAAGAAAAGTGTTCATAAAGATGTCATTCAGCATAGCTGACTTAATTTAGAGCATCTCTTAAAAAAAGTAAATTAACATGAGATGAACTGTAAATAATAAATCATGAAGCCAAAACTTTACACCTAAGGATGTAATAAGGGCATTCATCACCTTATTAGTTTATTGCCTACAGTAATTTAAAGCAATTGCTTCAGGCTCAACACTGTCAGTCTCTCTGAGGAGGCTGTACTTGCCAAATAGTAGGCGTTTCTGTCTATGGACAAGATAGTATAAGATTTATAACTCCATTGAGTTTTTCAGCTACCCAGTTAAAGGTACAGTAACTGAATTGTTTAAGGTCACAGTGACAATTTATTATGTAAAAACAATACATGGTGTAGAACTCAGCATAATGTAACACATTTTCACTTCATCTTTCCTAAAAACAGCTGCATAAATAAACAGTTTGCATATAATCTGTAATAATTTAACCTGAAAAAAATATTACTTACCAAACCAAATTAATTTATTCATTCATGAGCATATCAAAAATCTCCAAAACATATTTAAGAAAATGTTTATTTTGCCCATAGTAACATGACTCATACCACATCAAAACCCTTTTTGTAAAGATGCCATTAGAAAGCATTAGCAGTATTTTTAATGAAATATATATATATATATATATATATATATATATATATATATATATATATATATATATATATATATATATATGTGTGTGTGTGTGTGTGTGTGTGTGTGTGTGTGTGTGTGTGTGTCTATAGCTTAGCCCAGAAATGCACTTGAATACTAATAGAGACATAAAGAAATTGGATGTTATAGTGATACAAACACCAAGATAATAAATCATCTCACAAGACGCTTTGTGGCCAATCAGACTTATGCATGTCGATATGCACTGCTATACAGTTCCTCAATGGCCACTTAAGGCCATCTACAAAAACAACTCCATTCCCATCGACTCTAAATGTGTCAGATTCAGTTTCACAAAGAACCACAGTGGGAAATGAGAATCACATCAAGTGCCAGACATATATAGTGGTTCGATATGGTTTTGTATTATAATCAATGTGTGTCTCATCCAGCATTGTCATATATAATGTGGTCCACTCAAAGCCTTCAGTTAAACAACAAATTTAATTTATTAGACTTTATGAGAGTTTGTTAAGCTAAATAATGGATTCTAATTACACTTTTACAGATAGGCTACCATACAGCCAATTTCAATTTACAACCTATTTCACAAGCATGAATTTGACAGCTACAGGTTAATGAATGATCCTAATATAAGAGCACAATTATTGAATCTTTAATTATTTAGTTCTTGCACAATGCAATCGTACCTCACAGACCTGAACAAGACAACTCGGTGGTTGTGTAGGAAGCTTCATAAAGGACTGAGTTTAAATAAACTAGCACTTTTGTGCTGTAACTCTTCACTTTGACCATCTTCTTATGAACTTTGAAAGGAGAAACTGTGTGGTGGCAAGTATTCACATAGTCTCTGTTTACACTCAGTAAAAAAGTACAGTACTTGGAGAGTACAGAGTTGTACCTAGCTTTATAACTAAAATAAAACCAAATAAAAAACTGTAGAATGTTATTGTCTATTTTAAAGTACTGGTCTATTTGGAATGTATAAATAGCCTACCTGACATTAATAAATGGATGATTTATGCTTAATAAGTGTTTCAGTATACTTCTCAAATTTTTCTCATTTTTTGAATGAATTGTCACACAATATCATATTCTATTTTGCCAAAAACATGAAAACAGCCATAATGATTTAAATATATTTTATGGAAAGTGAAAAAGGTAAGACCACTCTTGAACTGCTGGGATTTAATGTTTATCTCACTTAATTCATAGTTAATTTAATCGAAATAAAATCAAATAAACAGATTTTATATCCTTTAATTACATTGCAGTCACAGATTTCATGTCTGTGTCAAGGCACCCTCTGACCTCTCTATGACTTCTTTTCTTCTGACTGCTACTATGCTGTTTCAAGGTTCCCCCACAATCCTTCAAACAACAGCAGGTGCCTGTCTTTGCGAGAACCTGGGTAAATGTTCAGTACAATGTCAATGTACTTCTCCTATATTAAAAAATACACACAGACATGGCATGTATAGTTTCACAAACAAACAAACAGAAAACAGAACAAAATAAAAATAAATAAAAAACCATTTTATTATATAAAATATGGAAAAACAGAGTCTCCTGCAGCCTTGCACACAAAGCAGTGAGCAATCAAGACAGCTTGAAGATGATTTATATAAACATTAAACCCTCTTTCCAAAAAAGGGGTTTCAGAATAAGCCATAGTTTGTGTAAACACAGACATTGTTGCATAGCCCACTTAATTTGTCCTCTTAATTTGAGCTTTAAAGACTTTTCTTAATCCCATAGTTTCCAATCTTCTTGTAAGATAGGAGGGATTTAAATCCAGCAAACTTTCCTCATTTGTCCACAAATTACCTCAAAGTTCCCTGCTGGGCCAAGATAAAAGCCTTGTAAGAAATGAACAGACAAGATGTCTCGTGTTACCTTCCCCTATCTGGTCCTTAACCATGCAAGGGTGTGTTAGCCAAATAGACCCCGTCGGCTGTCCCTGGGGGGGTCAGTTTGCTAAGTAGTAAACCTGTGTTCTGTCAGGTGTCATTAAAGTCCAGCGGGAGTCTGAGGGGACCTGTCACGACTAGGAGTAATGGATGTCTTCTTCACTGATTGCTAGCAGGGATGGAGTCAGCACAAACAGCAAATTAGAAGTGACATTTTGATGGAGGCAAAGCTGGAAACACAGCTGGTCACATAAGACCGAAAAAGGGAAGGACACGAGTGAAGAGAGAAAATATAAAAAATAAATGATAGAAGAAAAGAGGTGTCCAGAACAAAGCCAGTGTATAGTTCTTTTTTTTCTTTCTGCTGATCGATAGTGTGTTTTAATATTTTCTGTTTTAAGAAAAGGACAACTTGAACAGTGACACTATAAAGGGCTGCCCACAGCTGATTAGCCCTCCTTGAGCAGCTGGGGGTGAAACACTTGACTATAAATTGTCATGAAAGCGGTTTGTGGGAAAGTGAAGCGAATGACTCATTTTGCTGTATTCATTTTCATGGTTCAATTTAAAAGTTAATAGAAATGTGACATGATGTATATCATCCTTGAAATGATAGGTTTATTGTGATGCTCTTGAGAGAACCTACGTATTGACATGAGAAATATCTTTATGCTCCGGGCTTATTACACATGATGATTAGCAGTGAAGGGCAGCAACAGTGCTGCACTGGGCAAAGGAATACTGTACCGTCACTGCATCAATGACAACAACCAGTCAAGCGACAAGCAACATCCTCAATCTCTTCAGGCTAATAACACAAAGAAAACAACATCAAGGGAATCACTCAGTGTCACTCAGCAGACTCGGGTGAGATGAGCACAGGAGCTGACATTATGAAATGGATTAAATTTGAGACCAATTAAAAATGAATTGCTCGAAATGAGCGCTGACCCTCGCCGAATTGGATGCCAGTGATCTCATTAGGCTGGCTTCTCACTCAGTACAAGCCAGCAACTGGAGAACAGGCCCACCTGACACGCTGTCAGAGAGGGAGAAAACCCAAAGGGCTGCTGCTTGCAGTGGGCTGAGAATAATAAGTACTCAAGATATGTGGCATGTGTGTGGATGGCCCTTCTGTGACTGTGCATGTTTGTGAGTGTACAACACTGTTGCGTTTATGTGACGTACATGCAATAATCCATATTTGGTATGATTTTGCATCTTATTTACATTTATTTTGATTTGGACCAGGGGTGTCAAACTCAAATACACAGTGGGCCAAAATTCAAAACTGGAACAAAGTCGCGGGCTAACGTTAATATTTATTGAAATATATTTATTCCTCCAGATATAAGAATGAATCTTTTCTTATGGACTCAAACACGTTTTGCTGAAAAACTGAATATGGAACAAGCAAAGCTTAATACTAAACAATATATATATTAGCTGTATAATACCAGTAGGCCAGCTCTAATAGTAAGTTGGTATGGCTTTGCGGGCCAAATGTAATTAGGCTGCGGGCCAGAGTTTGACACTCATGATTTGGACTATATATATATATATTTTAAAAAAAACCACCAAGCTCGCCCCTGCAGGCGGTTTATCCTTCAAGCTCAGGTCCTGTACCAGAGGCCTGGGAGGCCTGGGAGCTTGAAGGTCCTGCGCAGTATCTTAGCTGTTCCCAGGACTGCGCTCCTAACCCTAACCCTATGTGTGTGTATATACATATATACATATACATATACATATATATATATACATATACATATATATATATACATATACATATACATATACATATATATATATACATATACATATACATATATATATATACATATATATATATATACACAACACTTAAAAATACTTATAATGATACTTGTCTTCTAACCATGTACCTATGTCAATTAAATAAAAAAAGTATAGGAATACATGTTGGAATACCAAGATTTGCAAATTTTTACATTCTGTTTTATTTTCATTTTACACTATATCCATACATCAGGTGGAAAAATGTATTCCTTAAAATAACTTTCTTCTTTTTAAGTTGACTTGAAATGACAGGCAGATAATTCACTATGTGGACAAGTTTTGGGGCACCAACACATTTATACTATAGGACTTCTTATGACATACAATTCTAAATCTGGTAATACAGAAGCTACGGTTATGGTGCCCCCTTTGCAGCTGTAGTCAACTTTTTCTTGTAGCACTTTTTTTCATCTTGATGGATACATATTGTAATGGGGGGGGGGGGGGGGGGGGGGGGGTGTCGTGTCAGTGAAAACAAATTTGTGAGCAATGCATTTCAAGAGGAAATGTATGTCATATGAGATGCATCTTTGTGTAAATCATCTATACTTATCTCAGCTGAGCACTATACCTCTAACCCTGGCCCTAACTATATCGGATAGAAACTCTGAATAAAGGTCAGGTAGACAATAGAGTTAACAAATAAAACAGGTTTTTGAGTTTTCCAGTTGAGTAAAGCTTTCAAATGAATCATTTCAAGGTCTTCGGTTTATTAGCTAGAGTGAAAAATTGCTGCCAATCCTCCTCGTTCTGTGTTTCAAGAATTCTGACCCTTTGCATAACTCCAGCGTGTTGATTCATTTAAACTGATGTATTCATCCTGCTGCAACCAGGTTTCTGTGAGGCAAAACAAATAAACATTTTGATCAATTATTACATCATTTAATAAAAGGGACATAGAAGAGAGTGTCTGACCTCGCAAATGCAGTTCTAGAAAAATGGTATAATAAACCTTGTGGAAAGCCTTCCCAGAAGAGTTGAAGCTGTTGTAGCTGCAAAGGGTGGGCTGACATCACATTAAACCTTATGAATTAAGTATGAAGTGCGTGTGAAAGCAGAAGAGCAAATACTGGGGTCACGAGGTTAAATTTACACAAATGTTTTTAAAAATACTGGCACGGCTAAGTGCTTGAATTTTTGCACATGTGGAGTAAACAAAACAACTGTATTCAGTGATTAAGAGGCGTGGCCTATATAGTGTATATAAAACCCTAAATTTAATGGCTGTGGCCTTTCATCGCCAAAATAATACACATTCACTGTATTTTCCTTCATTTCGGTGTCCTCATTTTCCTCTTCACATTGCCAATCTCTTTCCCATATCTTTGCTGTGAATCAGGAGCAATTAGCTGCTTGCCATCTAGTCAGACTGTTTTGGTCATTTAGTGTCTGAGGCCTTCATTACTGACAGCGCCTTTATCACATAGAAGATTAGCTAATGTGCCGAAAAAACATAAGAAATAAAAAAGAGGCTTAGAGGAGTCCAGTCTAGACAGATACACACAAATGGTAATGGATATGAAAAGAAAAAGTCATATCAGCGGTGGATAAATCACACAATATGTCTAGTATTCAGTCTGTCTCTCTACTTATGCCCGAGTGGCACCCTGTGATCTCAGGGTCTGGGGTGCATAGCAAGGTTCCCTTCTTAATGGGTACTCTCACTTAGAGTGAACATGCTGTGAAATTTTGATTAGTCTCTGTATCTTCGGTGTCTGAATGGCAGTCTCTAAAAGAAAAATCCACACAAGAATAAAAGGACACTTGAACAGTTGGAACAATCAGAATTAGTCTATGGAGGTTAGCAGATGTTGCCTAAAAAATACTTTCACAGAAAAAATAGAGCATTTTGAGAAGACATTAAAGATTTATATATATTTTTTAAAATATAAAATTGTATTTTCATTGAAATGTTTTGTATGTGCTGGCTATGTGTAATATTCATTTTCTGTGTGATGTTCTCCCTCAAGATTTGTCTAGGAAAGCCCGACTGGGGATATCTGTGGATTTTTCATATGGGACTAGGACTGATGGACACGTCTGTGTCCCCTGGGAACTCTCGTAATGCACTTCCAAGGTCGTCTGCTGTCGCTCCGAGTAGCACAGAGTGCCAACAAGCCCTGACAGTGTCATTGGTCCAACGGAACCTGCATAAGATGGTTCCTGCTCCAGGAAGCATGGGACCATTAAAAATAGATGGATCAATAAGAATACATGCACCTCCGGCTGTCTATGATAATTCAGAGAGCAAGGGGAGCAGCAAAGAATAGGAGGCTGGAACAGAGAGGACATGGGATGAAAGGACAAGGAAGGGAAAGAGTATCTGAAGTATTTGACTTAAATTTAAAGTTTAAATTGATATTAATGTTTATGCTTTGTGATGTAATGTTTAAGTTTAATGTAGTTTACTCATGAAGGAAATCTTTACATTTTTATATTTTTCTCATGTCACATCATTTTTAGAATTATAAGCCAAGCAAGCATTATGCTGCATTTGAAAAATATGAAGCACTTTAATTCAGCCAGTATAATATAAGATGTATAAGTCTAATAAAACTCATATGTCTTGTATTATACTAAGATGTCTTACATAAAATGTACTTTTAGAGGTCTTGTAAATTCTTACAAGTAAAGGAAAAAAGACAAACATTTGGAAAAAAAAAGCAAGAGTGGAAAAGTTTTGAGTAGAGAGAAAGATATGAGGCAGTAACAGCGTTAAAAGCAGCAAACAGATATATTTGCAAGCATGTCCTCTAGGACTTTTATTGGTTTATGGTGCAGTTTTTTGAATATGTAACAAGTAGTTTCATGACACATAAATCATGATTTCTTTCTTTCTTTTTTTTAACTACAAGAACAACGACTGTGAAGCTAATTGAGTACAGTGAACGCCATGTTCAAGAAAACAGCTTTGTGACATGACATGTTTTTCTGCTGGATGGAGACGATCAGCAGCAATACTAGGGTAGACAGAGGCATTTAAACAATGCTCAGCTGGTATGGGAATCAAAATATAACAGCAAAATATATCTTCATACCATTAGATCATTGTTAGCCCAAACCATTGATACAAGGCATGATAGAGCCCTGTTTTCAGATTTTTTTTTTTTTTTTACATCAAACTTTAACCCTACCATTTGGATGTTGCAGCTGAAATCAAGACTCACCAGTCTCACCAGCAACATTTTTCTAATATTCTGTTGTCAAATTTAGGTGATTCTGTGTAAATTGCAGCCTTGGTTTCCCTCCAGTTTGATAATAACATGAGTCTGCTTCCAATATTTTTCAAGATTCTTTTTGTATTCAGAAGAAATGCAAAAGAGTATTTCTGAATACATTTCTTTGCACAAGTGGTTATTTGACTTACTGTTGCCTTCTTTTCAGCTTGAAGCAATCTGACCATTCTCCTCTGACCATAGCAAGGCATTTTCTCTTTTTCAGACCATTATCTGTAAACTCAGGCCAGCAGATTCTGAAATACTCAGACCAGCTTGTCAGGCACAATAACCATGCCACATTCAAGGTCTCTTAAATCACCTGTTGTCACCATTCTGATGCACAGGACTACATGTCTAAACACATAGAGGTGCTGCCAGGTGCCATTAGTGTTAAGTTGAACAGGTGTAGCTAACAAAGTGGCTGGTGGCTATATAAACACAGTACAAATGTCTGAAACAAATAGTCAATTAATTGAAAATAAGCTTCTGCTTCAAGTAAATGATTCTTGGAAGCTTACTTGGAAAAAAAGTGAGGGCCAACAAGTGATTCTACTTTAGCAGCAGTACAGACATTGTACTGGACCATTGTGGTGAATGTAGAGATAATCCAGGACTCATAACCCCAGCAGGTGCTTGCAAAGACAGTTCTGTAAAAACATGCTCCAGAAAATTGAGAATGTTATTTTTAAGTGGACACTGATGTTGAGGTAAAACAGCTAAGAGCTTGTATTTGAAGTAGGGTTATGCTCTGGGTCAAAGTGCCTAAAATGGAAAAAGATCCATTTGACTTATTATGTATGCGAGTAAACTAAATATTAATTTTTTTTTAATATTTTGATTTCCATTTACACATGCAGGGACTATATAGGGCTAGAGTTCTGAGTTTAGATCTTTTTTCTTGTTCCTATTTCTTAAACAAAACTACACCCTGTTGGAGACGCACTCTCTGTCTTTACCATCACATCATTGCCAGCTCTGAGATCAGATATTCCTTCATACTGATTACTCAAATGTTTTATTTATTTAATAAATAACTGTTA
Source organism: Neolamprologus brichardi (assembly GCF_056152115.1). Lineage (NCBI taxonomy): Eukaryota > Metazoa > Chordata > Actinopteri > Cichliformes > Cichlidae > Neolamprologus > Neolamprologus brichardi. The sequence continues at coordinate 13,134,178 of NC_142104.1, forward strand.
GTGTAATGCAGCAATAAGATGAAATGGTTTCACTGTATTCAGATCACTACACCTTACCAAATATTATTGATATTATATTTCTATAATAATAATAATAATAATAATAATAAATATTATCTTTAATTTTGGGATTTGAAAAATAAACATTTTTGTCCAGCAAATTCTTCAACCAGTAATGACAAAGTGAAATGCTAACTTATTAAGAATAATTCACAGAAATCTGTTATTTACAAATGTAACTTAACTAAACTCATTACTTTCAGCTGTTACATATTTGTATCTCTTTTAGCAGCTTTTGGAAATCTACATTTGGACACTTGATTTCCACAGATATACCGTCTATACGTTTCTGTAGATACTGCAGCAGCAAAATTCACCATGCTTTGTTAAAATTCAAATTATGGATGATCATTATGCCAAACTCTAAGACGTAATTTCCAATTATTATACTGAGAAATGAATGAAAAATCAATGAAAAACACAAAGATTAAAGTTCTACGGAGTTTGAATATCCACAGCAAAATGGAGAATGAAAATGCTGATCAGTCAACATCACATGATGCAAAATAAAACAAAATGACATGAGAGCGACACTGCCAGGTCTCCTGTGAAAATTAACTGAACAGTTTTTTTAGTGTAAAGCAGAGAGAAATTTCATCAACCTCTTTGATCAGTGCCCTTAAAGATTGGTCTCATTATCTTTGAAGCTTTATTATGTGCTTCAGTATTTTTCCTCATTACTCTGCAGAACGGAGAGATGTTTGTGAGTTACTGAAAACGTTTCATACAGTCACATTATTGATCATTTGCATGCTGATGTGGTCACATATGTGGAACATGCAGCTATATCAATCATCTCAGACCAAGTTTTCTTTTGCGGGCCTTTAGTCACCAAGATTTCTATTTTTCATATTCTGTTTGCTGCTTTAGGGATGATGCTTTTGATCTGCCGACCTTTTGTGTCTCATTAGGAAGAAATACATCATTTCCCCTTTTGTTAAACATTATGCTGCACTTCAGTGTTATTCCTTTAATAATTTAAAATGGGAAAATCTCAGTAGAACTAAGTAATGCATTATTAGGTTAAATGCAGAAAATAGTAATATAGTGCAGTCTAGAGTCAAACTAGCCAAATGATGAGGGTAAGAGTCGTTTTACATTTTTATTGCCTCATAAATATTCTTCACAGTTCATGAATATCTTGCCCCATATTAATAGTCAGTAAATGACCAATTAACATATCAAGCAGAAGACCCAGTGAGAATTTTGACCAGTAGTAGTGCAAAAAATCTTTTCTTCTTTTTCTTTGGTCACCATCTTTTAATGATCTTGCAAAGATCTCTACTTGCTTGCTATCATTGAACTTTCTCAAACTAGGCTTATTTGCTTTTGAATTATTTAATGTATTTCCATATGATTAGAATTTTATCATCTGCCCTCATCAGAAAAACATGTGGTTGTTTATATATATGGTAAAAAGATAAGTGTCACTTAAAACCATAAAAACATGTCTAAAGTAATTTGAATTTCTCAAACTCAGTTTTGAAGTTCTGAAAAAAACTGTAACTGTATTAGACTGTACACCAATACACTGGCTGTCTTTCAAATGTATTATTGCCGTATTTTTATAACATAGACCATACATACACACACACGTACACATACACTACTAAAAACTATGAGAAAGAGGGACTGAGCCCTTTATATTGATAGATAATTATAATTCTGAAAAGAAAAAAGGTCTCACGGCTTTCATTCTTACAGGTAAATAGATACAATGAACAATCTTGTAGAGCAAGATAAAGGTTTGATGAGGTGACTTTCTTTTTAGCAAAAAGCCCCCGCAGTGAGTTTCACTGCAAATGCATCATATTATAGTGGTGAAATACAAAACATTTCAAATCTCAAAGAATGCTAGGTTCGTATCTATTTTAAGAGCTGCATAATATGAAGCACCTGCAACTCATACCAGCTCTTAAAAAGAGACTCCCAAACCACTTTGATGTGTGACATGCCAACATATCTGTACAATAAGCATATTTTCAGACGTGTGAAATCTCCTCCTCTAATTTCTGCTTTTGACTGTATTTGTTTAAAAAGTAATGCACCACCCTTCACAACAAGATGACTGGAATGCATCACTAATTTAAGTCCCCTTAATTACAGCTGTTGTTGAAGTTATTGGTAAACATAGCCTTATATATGTTGCCTGAGCTCTTGAAAATCAATGGTTTTGCATTATTATGCTGTTTTTGTTGATTTTGGAATGGTTATAGAAATGTTTTAAAATACATGCATTGGCAGCAGAAAGACCTTTTGTTTTGTTTGACTTGACATGACTTCACACCCACAGTTTTCTGGAGATCTTCCAAATAAATTCACTTGGTTGGCTTGCAGCATAGACAGAATTAATAGTTAATCTGTTGGTTGTAGTCATTGTCTGCTTAAAAACTAAAATCTGACAGAATGGAAAAAGCAGAAATTTACATGAAATTATGATAGTTTATTTGTTAGAAAGTGAAAAGTGTCTAGACCAAAGCAGATTTACTTAACAATGCAGATTTAATTCAGTTCAATTCTGTTCAATTCAATATAGCACCGAATCACAACAACAGTTGCCTCAATGGGCTTTATATTGTAAGGTGAAGACCTTGCAATACAGAGAAAACTCCAACCCCCTATGAGAAAGCACTTTGGTGACAACAGGAAGGAAAAACTCCCTTTGAACAGGAAGAAACCAGTGCAGTTGGTCGCCCCTCCCTGGTTCTGCTGGAGGTTTCTTCCTGTTAAAAGGGAGTTTTTTCTTCCCGTTGTCAAAGTGCTTGCTCATAGGGGAACAGACTTAGCTCATTAACTGATTGTGTTTATTATGTTGCACGTGTTCATATATTGTCATGCCCTGGCAGTTCCAGCTATCTCTCCCTCCCTGACTGTATGTTGCAGGTATTCCCTCTCCAGGAGATCTGGCCCGGAGGTTTGTCTTCAGCAGCTGTGGCTGGGATTTATTTGCACACCTGTTCTCTATGTACTCATGACCTGTAGGGGATTTTTAGGACCAAGACTTTGCATCTACAAGTGATAATCTGGTTTCTAATTAAATTGTATTTGGCTTACCTTAAATTTGTATTTTAACCCTGGTGTTTTGTCTTCCTTCCAAGTTCCCCCCTGGTGTGCCTGTTCAGGGATCTGTCTGGATAAGAAAACACAGTGAAAAGGAAAACTTAGTGGTGGAAACGTTTGGGGCCTGGGCCTGCCCTCTAATAGATCCTTAAGTCTTAAGTCCCTAACATAGTTAGCTTTAAGCTTTAAAACAAAGTTGTTTTATTGTCCTGAAAAAACATGAAGTTGTCATATGGTGTTACCTAATGGTGTTATTTCATATTATACTAGGGGAAGAAAAAGTCAGTTTATTCTGTAATTATGAATTAAGTTGCCAGTTTAAAATGCAAGTGAGGATGATCTCACCAGTGCTCACATAGTGCTGTTGTACTGTAACATGCTGTACTTTTTACCTATTGTGTCACAGTCACCCTCACAATAGTCCCCAATCTTTGTGTTATTTCCAAAGCAGAAGCTCCAATTGTGATACCCCTGAGGGTTGAAAAGCTAGCTTTTGAAACATCTCTTGCTTTTCACCTCACCCACTGTGCCTTTTATAAACAGTCAGTAATTCCCTTTGATGATGCCAACACAAAGGCCTTATGTCAAAGTACTTTTTTCTGATTTCTTTGTGGTTTAGACTAACTCGTGTTTTGACATTCTTTTCTTGCATAAGGATGATGATGATTGTGGTTGCCTGTGTGTATGCTTAACCACAAAATAACAACCTTGGATAGGAGAAAGCCACCATCATCATCATCCTGACCTTCACAGGCATAAGATGAGATACAATAGCCTTGATTCTGAGCACACGCACACTATCAAAGCCCGTGATCTATTTTGAGTGACATATCATTCTTATGGGAGTGCCAATGTGCAGATTGTGGGTGATGCAAGCAGCCTGCAAGAATTGCTTCCAATCTCTTGGTGTAGTAGGAAATGTACAAACAAAATTATCCTCCTTTATGCTCCACTGTTAACGTCCACACTTAGATGTTTCCCAAAAATTTTAAAAGTTTGATAAATGTTTTAATGAACTTGTATCACTTCAGGAACCTGGTACAAAGGTGTAATTTTTTTTGTTTTTTCTATGAATATACAATTATCACTAAAATCATGTCATCGCTGCATTAATCTGTATTAATAATACAGATTTTTGTAAAAATGCATATGTGCACATTAATTATATAGTTTAAAAATGTGTTATGTCTCACTTATACAGGACATACAAACCTGAGCCTGTAATGTAACAAGAATATGTGGCTATTGTAACATGAAGTACGATGCACAAGGTTCCAACAAATGCAATTTTTAGCCATCTGCCTGCATCAACTCCAGCAGATAATAAAACTAGATGCTGTGATCAGTCATTGCATTAAGCCACTTTCAACAACATGTGTTGTTTACTGGCTTATACAAAAAGCCCAGAGGCACTGCCTGTGGCAGGATCCTGAATGATTCAGAGGCCCTCAGTCTGAAAGAGGCTTTAGGTCTTTTTTCAGGACATAAGTTGGCATTTGTTCTACTCCAATTAAGGTACATGTTCTCCTGAACTCAGTCACATTTTCTATTTTTGCTCTCACAGCAGTTATACTTTCATTTCCCACTATTTCATGATTGCACTTGCTTTACCTGAACACTACTTTCATCAAACAGTTCATGACTTTTCAGACTTAGAGCTAAAGGTCAGGAGTTATGAAGGAATATTTTAGTGCAGATTTGCCTAAACCAGGGGTCGGCAACCTGCGGCTCTTTAGTCCTCATACTATTTCTATGTCACATGACACCATGTGCACACATTTCTTCTCCTTCAAATCAGGAGACCAAAAGAAAAACCCACTCCGTAATCTACTTTACAAAAACAGTTTCCGCGTGGTTTGGGAAAATAAATTAGTATTTAGCTGAAGTGTATTTTATTTGTGTTTAGTTCTTTTTTTTAACTTGTAGTTCTAAATTGGAAGATTATTGTGATATTGAAATATAAAAATAAAATTATATTCTATTATTTTTTCATCGCTCAAAATAAGAGTCACACTCGCGGAAGCCGGTGTACCCGCCGAAACGCCGTGCATTTATCGAGACTTTCAACCCCAGGTAGGCCAATTATGGATCTTCGGATCCACATTATGTCAGCAGCTATTCTCCACCATGAACTATGTTAAAGACAAACACCGCTCACGCCTGACAGATGACAGCTTACAGTCCTGCGTAAACTGACGTCGTACAGCCCCGATTAGCAAACGCTGTGCGCAGAGGTTCGGGACCATAAGTCTTATTGTAAACATATCACGGCAGACCGACGAAGTTTGCATGAACACGCTTTTCAGCATCTCTTTATTGACCACTTTTCACACACAGTTGCTGTACAGCCGGCTATAGCTTTTCACCTCACAGACCGACATACACCACCAACAACACAACAGCACAGATAGCGCAGACGTAAAGGCAGCGAGGCATGATTGCGGGAGTGGCTCAGGTGCGTCCGCCTCCCCTGCAGCAGCGCTGCAGACCACGCCCCACCGCACGCATTAACCTGGTAAAATACATATTTAGGCAGAATTTTGCAAATATCTATTTTTAATTTTTCAGCAGCATAGTGCTTTTTTACCAATTATTTTTTAAAAGTCAGGTCAAGGCTCCAACTGCCCAAAGGCGATATAAGGGTGGTGGCTGAGAACAGTTTTTGTTTGCTACATGGATCATTTTAGTTCAGGTTGGTGTCTTTCCTTTTGTTATATTTCTTTAAGAGTTCAAAATGTGTTGATTACATAAATAAAATGTAATTTTCTCTGTAGCACTTCATGGATTTCATAAGCAACACACCTTAGTTGTTCACACAAAGCATAAAGGTAAAAAACAATATATACAGTGTTATCTTCATTTTAGATGTCAAAAAGTATTTGCGGCTCCCAGTGTTTTCTTTTGTGTGGAAACCGAGTCCAAATGGCTCTTTGGGTGTAAAAGGTTGCAGACCCCTGGCCTAAACAGAAGAAACTTATTTTCTTTTGTAGCAGTACACATTCAAAACATTTTTACTTAAGTTGTCTTAATTTAAAATCTCTAAGCAACAATATAGCAACCATCCCTGAAATCTCACATGCAGGGGCCATTTTGTTATTTATTTGTGTTTACATCTCTAGCCACCAGGTGGTGCATTTTTTGTTTCTGCTTTTCTAATTGAGTGTAACAATGTGGATGGGGAAAGTACAGCAGCTGGGCCCTCTGTTAATTAGTGAATAAGAATGTTTTGTTGGATTTTACTCATGGATCATTACTGGAATTATTAGGCGGTAAGATGAATTAAGGATTAAAATGAATGTAACTTTTGATCATGAACAAACTAAACATTAACTGAAAGTATGCATCATTAAAAAAGTCTATTGCAAGTTAAAAAAGTCACTACATTATTCATATGAAAACATATGTTCGGATTTTGCAGCACAAATCATTCCTATAATTATGTTCATCTCTTATTTCACTAACAATTTTGAAATCTACATTTTTAATTTTAGAATTATAGTGAATACAAAAATTTTGTAAAGTCTTAAAAAATCTCAAAACATAGCAGTCAGTAAATTTTAATTTAAAACATGAATATGACCTTTGTAATGTTATATGAAATGTTTTAGATAATGTCATAGTTTAAATTTCACAATAATTTCACATCTTGTAAAGCAACATTTAAGCCTATGTCTCATTTCTAGATAACTGGAAACAAAAATAGAAATATTAGCTATTTCAAAAAAATTACAATACAAGACAAGAAAAGCTTTTCTGTGTTACATCAACTGTTATAATCATAAAGTTAAGTCAAACACTATACCTCAGAATGACAGAAAAGGGGCAGTTTTTGAGAAGTTATATATATATATATATACACACACATATACACATATACTAGGGGTGCAACGATACACAAAATTCACGGTTCGGTTCGGTTCGGTTCGATACTTTGGTGTCACGGTTCAATATTTTTTCGATACAAAAAAAAATGTTCATGCCTTTTTAATTTGTCATTTATTAAATTTTCACGGCACATTCTGCACCACATCTCTGTGCGTTCATCATTTGTTTGAAGCCAGCTCACCTCCTGCAACCACTTTTCTGAGAATACGCGCTTCTTTTGTGGTTCGGACTCCTTCTGACATTTCTTTGGAGGTGGAGGAACATCACAGTAATTGCTTAAAGGAGCTTCTTCGACATCTTTAAGAGTTCTAAACAAATGTCTGTCCTCCTCCAGAAAATCCTATGTACGCAAACACGCGTTGCAACTTCTTATCTTGAGCGCGTTTTTTATTTTGACAGCGAATGCGCACCTGCGGACCACTTATGTGCAGCCCTGGTTATTTAGCTCGTCATATTGCAGCCACAGAAATTCTTTTGTCCATGAAACCATAAAGCTGCACTTTCTTTTTGCCTTATAGTCTGATTTGTCATAACTTTTCCGTTTTGTGGTAAGCTTTTCTTTGGCTGTCACTTCTTCACCCTGACCTGTCTTATTTGGCTCAGCAGAACTAAAATATATATCCTGCTGCTTTTACACACGCACTCACATAACGCTCAGCGATTCTCTGTGCGATCAACCTCTCACATGTTTAAGCTTGCTGCGGGAGATTTCACTTGTCATGTTTGCATAGTAAGCTAACGATTGATAAGATGATGTCAGAGGAATTGGTGCGCAAATTATCATCACTCACCAATCAGTACTGTCGCTCTCTATACACAGTTCGCGCGATTGCAAAGTGAAAGCAAAAAACAAGCGCAAATTCAAACGCGATTTCAATATTGACAGTGGCTCACCGATGCCAATGACATAATTACCCAGCTACATTTCCGAAAGAATGCAAAAGCATTGACATATATTTTTCCTTCCTACGATAGGCCGACGGGCAGGGCAGAGATAGATTTTGGTAGCCCGACTGGAAAAATCGCTAGCCCGACGTCCCGGGGCTAGCGATTTTTGCGAGCCCTGTATCTGATTGAGGAATCACTCATCTTTGGAAAAGAGAGTTTATTACAGAGAAATGGGTCTTTCCAAAATAAAAGCTATACTATACGCTTCTTCTGGGCAATATTCTCAGCAGCATATTAAACATATCAGGTCCCCATAAGGAGAATCATGTGCTAACGGCTGTCTAAATGACTCGGGTAAAGTTTGTAGTATGTGTGCTTGTTGTTCCACTTGTCTTTGCACTAGGATGATGTCGGGGTAAATGTGCAGTCATATTCATTGTGTTCCCACTAGTGCTGTCAGCGTAAATCTCGTTGAAATGACGTTAATGCCACAACACGGCAAATCTCCGTTAACGAGCTACCGCGGATCGCCCCGTGCATGGGGCTGGACGGCCAATACGTTAACAAGCTAACTGCGCTAACACACTAGCTCCCACCCATGTAATTGAGCATTGCTGGCACATCCAACATACTGTTTTACTTTAGTCCATGACGCGCTTACCTTCAGGGTCATACGTCACATGAAAACCAAAATAGTTCCAAACGCCAGATCTGAATGAGGGTGGGGGAGGTTCAATTTGCCATGTTGCAAGGAGAGCTTAACTTCTGTCTCCCTAGCTTGCCCTGCGCTCAGTGAATCTGCGTTCGACTACTCCGCCTAGGCTGCACTGTCGAGCGCAGATCCACTGAGCGCTCAACACAGACAGCACCGTCAGAAGGAAAGTTGATAAAATAAATTAAAAATTATGTATTGTTCGATACATATGCGTACCGAACCAAAAGCACTGTATCGAACGGTTCAATATCGATACGAGTATCGTTGCACCCCTAATATATATATATATATATACACACACACACACACACACACATATATATATATATATATACACACATATATATACATACATATACATATACACACATATACATACAGATACATATACATACACATATATATATACACATATTTATATATAAAATACTGCTATAGATGAAATGCAATGTGGAAGTGAAGAATGAGAACAAAGAGAAACAAGAAAGAATGAATGGAAAAACTTCCTGCTAGTTCCACTACTAACAAATGCACGTCTTGAGTCATTAGTTACTAGACCATATTAGACCAGTTGTAATACATTGTTAATAATAAAACATCAATCAATTCTCCATAAACTTGAAAATGCTAAATTATTGTATATTTATTTATTTGTCTATTTTGTTATTCAACTATAATGTGTATTTCCAATGACTTACATGTAATTGCTAGTTTTTCATCATGGTGTCAACATCATGGCACTGCAGCGTGGTGACATGTTTTGTTAAAGCAACATTTATTGTGCTATTGCAGGGTTTTCATGACAGCTCTGCAAAAGAGGTCGCACCTTTTGATATTTTGATGAACAATTAGTTTTTCTGCCATTCATGAATCAGAACTGGAGCATGGAAATGCAAAAACAGTTCACAATATGTGTTCTTAATGGCACAGGAATCAGTCAAAATATATCCACGTACATCAAGCTATATCCAGTCAGTGGAGAAGTTATGGGGAAATTTCCCATTTCCACTGTTTCGGACTCTTACAGTTACATGCACAAATCGTTTTTTAAGATCAATTTTTTTAAACTTGAGAAACAAGAAGATGTCTCAAGTGTGCATGGCCCTGAGAGGCACTGGTTTCAGCTGCTATTGTCAAGGCTGGACAGAAAGAAACAGGCACAAGTTCTAAAAGAAAATGTATGCTGAGTGTAGGCAAACACACAAACTGAGGGTGAAAGTGGTAATGTTATGGGTTAATCACAAGAAATGCTCCTCTGACAGAGATTGCAGTGTGTTTTAATTTGGAATTATTGAGTTCCGGAGCTCTTGTTGGAAATTGGTTGGGACACAAGGTTTAGTACAGAATACAATTAACTGACTGCTTTCATCTGACCTCCACAGGAAAGTGTGGAGTAACATTATCACAGCTAATTAAACCCAGCAGGACTGGGTTTAATTAGCTTAGGACTGTAAAACTTCAAACTCCATGGTGTCTCCAATTGTAATCAGAAGTATTATTTGATACAAAATAGAAACACAAATTGGAAAGTGGAAACATGGTATCAAACTGGCAAATAATAGCTTAAGTGTGTGCTGGGAAGTGATGTGTCAAACAATGCCTCAAAAGAAATATGAGTTTCTAATTAGAGATGCTGGTATCAGGGTAAGGTATTTTGGGTCCATTTACTCTAATAAAAATACTTTTAGAATCAGAATCAGAATCAGAAAGGGTTTTATTGCCAAATGTTGAGCAGGTTTACAACATTACGAAATTGCTGCGGTACTTAGTGCAAACATACTGTCATATGTCATTTTAGGAATGTCTTGGATTTTGTTATAAGCAAGTTTTCATCATGTACTATGGAACTGTTCTTAATAATAAAGTAATTTCAGCACTTTTGGACTGAAAGGACAATTGACCTGCTTCGTAGCACATGGATTAAAAAAAATTTCTCCCTCTCTTTGTTACAAGAAACTGGATCTACACACATCTCCAGTTTTGTTGTTTTGGAAAAGGCCAACTCAGAGCCACGTAGGCAGAGTCACCCGCCTGCCCAGCAGGAAGGTTCATGGCTCAATCCCCAAGCCTCTCTCTAATCTACCAGTAATACAGCTTGAGTCATGATAAAACAGGTCTGATGGAGGCAAATCCTGTTATCTTGGGTGGGGGTGGTGGCAGCCGTTGTTACAGGTACTGGATGAGTACAAGAAATGAACCAGAGTGTGGATTTTAGGATTAAACACACCAGAACTGGGTCTGAGAGATAACACATGCATCGTGAACCTGAATGTGTCCATCTCTCTCTCTCTCTCGTGTCTTTCTTTGTCTCTCACAGATGCATTCACACGCAAAATCTAAAAGCACAGTAGAGCACACAATTTGAGTTCAAGGAGGTTGGCTCCTAATGGAAATGCATTTCAGCTGCTGCCACACCTCATCTTCTATATTGCTTTTTCATTGAAAAGAGGGGCTCTTTGACTAGAGGAATACAGTTTTTGTAGGCTTTTGTTCCAACACTCTCATCTCATAGAAGGACACATTAGCCCTTTATCTTTCAGAGAAATGCTGGCACATTATTTCTCCTTTATCCCATTTCATACTGGTCTCTCACACTCAGATCTAGTCAAAAGAGATATGAGGGAGGTTTTTATACGATCGTCTCTTTTTTGTAACTTGTTGCCTAATAGCTGGAAAACTTAAAGTATACTATAGGTCGGAACAAACCATGATGTCTCATTGGTATTTTTGTTTTCTTCCTAAGGCAGAAAAATATCATGAAAGCATGAGACCTCTCACCAGTTAGTCATGGTAATGAAAATTAAGTCATAAAATTATGGCAGAAAGGAAAGCTTTGCAGAAGATTAACTTGTAATTAAAAAACAAACAAAAAGTATCAATAAAATATGCTACTAGGTTTTAAAATTAAAGTTGTAGCTTGCACTGTCTCTCTTTTTTAGCGCGGTGATTGACTGGCAACTGGCCCAGGCTGTACCTTGCCTCTTTTCCAATTTCAGCTGGAATATGGAACAGCACACCCAAAAGATCATTTTAAAAAGAGGGTTGCACATGCTAAGGAGCTTAAACTCTTAAACCCTTTGTCCAGTTTCAATGTGGATACCCTCAAATGAAAGCTGAGTCTACACATTATGTCCATGTCCAGTAACTATAATTAGAACATGTTTCAGTAAACAGGTAAAAAAATAAAACTTGTCTCAGTGTCCAAATAAATATGGGCCTAACAGTAAGTGCAGTTATACAGGAATTTATTCACATTGAGTTAGTGACACAGAAAATGAATTCATTTTTTTAATGCTTAGTTCTGATTGATGCCAAGTCCATTTTACACTTGTGGAATTTCAACAAATCAAACACAGATTAAAAAACAGATAAATATTTATTGATATTTAGCAAAGAGATTATTAAGTCAGTAAAACGGAATATTCACTGCCACAAACTAAAGTGATTTTTGCTTATCCTTCATTAGAAGGGCAATGACATAAGACCTAAATGCACTTCTTTAGTGGCACGTTGAAATGCATCAAGTTTATAGTTAACAGCTCTAATGTGCAGCTGTCGCAGTAGAAATAAATGGTGGTTCTGAGAGTGCACTGGATGTTAAAATAAATGTATTCAGTTGTGAATTTACAAGATTAACAGTTTTCTGCAGCATTGCTCTCTCTCACCTTAATTGCAGCACCTGTGTTGTGTTTTGGTGTTATACTTTTTATATCTTCTCCCCATGACCTGTTTCTTTTTGTTAAGTGAGGTGGTACACGAGCAGTTCATACAGAATAGAAGAAATGGCAAATGACAAGTTAAATAGTTCTGTTAATGGGTTTCACAGACTTCGACGAAGAAGCCCTAGGTTATCGATGAAAGCTGTCATTATCTGTGACTGGAGTTTCAGGTTTTGTCGAACAAACTCACTTCATAACACACGCCATCAAGGACAAAACTATGAACTGCTCAAGAATGACCTGTATTTTAAGGCACACTGCTAAAATGTATAACAGGCTGAAGAAGGAAAATTTGGACAATATTTGGACTGACTTTCTCTTTCCAGCACTTGATTTTGGGCCTTTTATATGTTTCGGGTTTTTATTTCAAGGTTACACTTACTTTATTCTTGGGCTAATACATATTATATTACAGACATGACACATGACTAGGTTAAAAAAAAAAAAGCCCAAGAGAATTGGAGGGGAAAAAAGCACAGCATAATGCTGCCATCAGTAAGACTCAGTGTAAATTCTGAAATTAATCAGTAATCTGATTGGCTTAGAGTGTACACTCATAAGTGATGAAATTAACATTTATTAGAGATAATGTAACAGAAACATATGAAAACCTTAATCCTGGCGATAAGGCTTCAAAAAAACTGTGCAGCATATGGGGCTGCAGACCTGTCAGAGTACAAATGTTGAACCTGTCCTGCACCAACAGTACATATAACTCTGATATAAATGTGAGAACTGGACAATGGACAGAAAGGAGACCTAGTCTGATGAGTCATACTTTCTCTTATATCATTTGGCCCGCTAGATGCGCGTGAGTCATTTTCCTAGGAAAGGCAAAGAACCTTAATGCATTATAAGAAACAGGTTGTGAAGAAGAGGGTTTGTTGCCTGGCCATGCTTCTGCTTAGAAACCTTGCATCCATGAATTCATATTGATGTTACATTGACACACCACACGTTATACTTAAACATTGTTGCAGAACTCAAGGTGCTAACTTAGATCTCAATCTGACCCGACACAAATAAAAATAAAATGTCCACAAAGCACTCACTTTGTAACTTACAGGACAAGAAGTATCCGTGGGTAATACCCCATTACCTAATCCCACAGCACACAGGCTCCTATACTACTTAGAGGCACTAGAGGACCTAGACAATATAAGGTAGTTGGTTTTAGTTTTAGTCAAACACTGTACAAAAGCAACCACCTTTGATTTTTTTAACTCTTCTTTGCCTTTGTGCACCTTTTGCAGCTGTATATGTATGAACCAAATAAAAGATATGTTAAAAACACCCACAAGACCATGCACATTTAAAATAGGATTGATGCTCTTGAATGCAGAGGATGTGGTGTTCTAGTCGCAGTGTAGAAGGGCACAAAATAATTGTGTTTTTTTTTCACTCAGTACAAACACAACAAAATGCCTACAAAAGTGAATCAGTTCTTCATTTACCTTTTTATATAACATGCTAAAAGAAGTGGAAAGACTACAAATTACTAACCAAATACATGTAGGCTGTAGGTTTAGCATATTTTCACAAAGTATGATCTAAATGGGAAGACTTTTATAACTACCTTGTGTCTAGAAGGACTAAAGAAGAAAAATAACAAATAACACATGACAAAAAACCAAATGGTACACGAACAGTAATCATGTAATCAGATAATCATAGTCTATTCTCACATAAAATTAATTGCATATAAGCATTAACTTAAATTTTTGTACAGCATGTCAATTGTAATTTGTTATAACCTTTGAAAAATAATCTAACATATTTCTGTACCATGCATTTTTACATCTTACTCCAACACTGACAGTGACGCTATCACACAGTCGCGTTATTTCTCTCACTTTACCTTTAGCTGTCGAGACAGATTTGTTTAAAACTGCACAGAAACAGCTGGTATGCTTTGTGACAGTTGCAGAGCTCAATCAGATGCTGCATTAAAAATTACCTGCCACCACTGATCACAAGTAACCGTCAGCAAACTGGATTTAACAATATTTGTTTGTATATACAGATATTTATCATCAAGGTAACTATGTAGCCCTCAACGTGCAGTAGGGCTGGGCCATATTATACCGTTCACGGTAATACCGGTACAATGCTAGGCAACAAAAAGAAAATGAAATATCGCGATAGAATATGGATAAAACGCTTATGCGCAGTGCCGAAAAAGCACAGTGGTAACCGAGAATGAAGAAAGCAGATTGTTGAGTGAAACGGATGAACCAGAATTGGTTTGTAAAAATGGTGCAACTGAGCTGGTTTGGTGTTTGTCCGTCAGATACACAACAAAGCACTTTTTTTTTTTGTAGAACATGCAAGCGGGCTGTCGTTATTGCCGTATTTGTTGGACTAAGGTGCTCGTAAATCTGGGAGTAATCTGGGTCCTAAACTCCGTACTTTAAGGTCCCGAAGTCAAACGAACATCACTGAGTGTTTAAAAATGTCTAAATTCTTTCATCTTTAATAAACTGTGATGTTTAACATCCAGGCATCCATGAAAACAGAATTCATTACATTTAACAGAGTTAGAAGTTAGCAGGAAGTTAGTGGAAGTTAGCTTGCTGGTTTCGCTAGTTACCTAAACATGATATAGCTTGTTCTGACTGAGAGATTTCTGAAAAAAATCAAACGTACAGCTCTGCTGTCACTTCCAACATAAATGAAGACAGGAAACTACACAGCAGTTACGTTTTTAGGGTTACTGAAGTTGGGCTAGGTGGTATATGTGCTACGTGATCGCTAACGACACAGCTGTGTTAGCATAACATAAACAGTGAAGCTGCAGGATGAACGCTAACACTTTTCCACTCGATAAAAGTTAACGTGAAGGTTCCTGATGGTTTAAGACAAATGCAATCTCATGGCAGGATGCTGTAAACGGACCAAACTTCAGTCAGGAGAACAACTGAGATAATCCATCCACAATATGAGGTTAGTCATTAATATACTGCAACAACATGGGAATAGAGCAGCTGTGATAGAATACAGCATTAATGAATCAATGGTACTGAAGTGGAGGAAGCAAGAAGAATGAGTTGAATAAAGTTTGATTTATCTGACTGCTTTGTTTCGCTTAATGTGTCTTATAATCCTGTGCACCTTATGGTCCGAAAAATACATATTTGACTTTTTTATCTGGCACCCTGCAGTTTAATGTAGCAAAGCACTTCTTTTTAACTTCAGTGGATATTATACATGGTTATGCTCAGGATATGTCAGCCCATTTCTACTGGAAATGCCTTTTGGTTAAACTTTCAGCCAGGAATTTGCATTTGCACTGTTAAATGTTTATATAGCTTTAATGCACATAAAAAAAAACAGCTGCTTGTTTAAGTAAAATAAATAGATGGGGGTTTTTTGTGCTAGTAAAGTTGTGGAGTTGTATTTTGTCTCGCAGAAATTATATCGTCAGTTATATCGTTATCGCAAATGTTCAAATATGTATTGTGATATATATTTTTGGCCATATCGCCCTGCTCTAACATGCTCTAATCCACCTCTAGCTTTTAATAATGTGTCAGATGCTTTATTAAAAAGACAATACAAACCCCACAGTGTTTTCATTGTTGTCCGTTTGTAATGAATTGAAAATTCAAATCTTTGGTAAAACTTTTTTAAAAAATGTTCTCATCGTTTGGCAACTTGAAAAGTAGTACATTTTCCTTGTAATTGGAGAACAGATGTTCATCTCCACTTTTATAAATTGGAGTGACCGTTGCAGTTTTTTTTTTTTGGAAAAAAAAAATCTTTATTTTGCAGCACCAATTAAAAGTATCACCAAAATAGCCTGATGGAGATTCAAATGTTTTTTTCAGTGCCTCAGAGTCTTTTTCAGAGTCCTCAGCTCTTCAGCAACGTCTCAAGTCTGACCAGTCACCTCTCCACAGGCCTCTCATCAGTTCAAATTTAATTCATACACCCACTGGTCAAACCCTGAAATGGTTTTAAACCAGAACCATCTGCAGACCGCAGCTGATTAAAATATAAATCTAGTATCTATTTTCACCACTTTTTCATACGAAATATTGCACCATATACTCTAATGTTACTGTAAGAATAAATGAAGTAGAAGAAGACTACACCTGCACGAGTTTTACTGCAAACAGAAAACCTGGACTCGGATTAAAATGCAGACTCAATAGTGGCGTTAGATTAAAAAAAAAAAGTCAATGCTATTCTATGCTTCAAATCAAATCCACATTTAAGGATCTGTGAAAATGTTTTTAAGGTGAAATAAAATACTCCACCTGTGTTCAACACTGATTAGCTTGCTGCTGTGGGATTAGTGTAATAAGTTTTGGCATCTTGAATGACTTTATCATTATTTACATAAACTCAGATAGTCTTTCAGTTGTGGACTGGACAGAAGATGATAATTTTCAAAAGTAAATGGAGAAATTAAACAGTATAGGGTGCAGGTGTGGAAGGGTGTGGTGTGTCCTCCTCTACATGTGGTTTAGCAGGTGTAAATAGTGTTCAATATACATTTATGAACACATTTAAATGATACATTTAAATTTAAACAACTAAAAAAGAAGGAAGGAAGACTAAGTAGTCCTAATCCAGTGGCTGCGCCGCCTCACTTTGCTCAGTTTTTGTAAATGTGAGCTCTTTGATAGCCTGTGATTATCCACAAGCCTTGCCATTCACTGACGCAGGCTGAAGGCTAACCAATTAGCCTTTGGCCTGTGGAGAGTGATACCCCGGCTGGTTTTGTTGTCGTGTGGTTATCTGTGGTAGTGAAGCAGTGAAACCCACACTTATGGTGTCAAGAGACTGTTTGGTTCTTTTCATACAGTCTGACACCACTGATGAGCTGAGACTGCTGGAGAGTTATGACTCCAAACGCAGAGCAAACAAGATGATAATATGCTTTGTCATTCAGATAGGCCCTCTGCCAGTCAGATTTATGGTATACAGAGTGTAGACTTGTTAAATTATTCTCTGGACATATTTTCTCACATCTGTTGCAAGGAGTATTTATTAAAAGCTGTTGTTTGAGCTACATTTTGTGACTTTAACGTGCCCAAATGTATCAGTGAGAAATGGTTTAATCCAGTTGAGGCGCACCAAAAAAAAAAAAAAAAAAAAACCGAAAAGCAGCTTACATCAAACATAATTGTTCGTATCATTTGTGATTTTTCTTTCTTTACAGTAATCCTAGATCAAATATTGCTGCATGCTGTGTCTGTATGCTTCCTCTTTGATGGAGTGAGTTCCAAATGAAAATGTGTCACCTGTTCTATAATCCTTGACAGGAGAGTATATTAAATGTTAATCCCTTACCACTGGAAATTGTGACAATAAGTAAAACGGGGTGGAGGAGTGGGAAGAGATGGAACTGAATAAGATTTTACAATACACACTGAAGTTTGAGATAATAAAGACCTCAGATGATTGAGTTTCTTTTCTTTTTTTTTGAAACTCATCCACACGATCACAAGTATCATGTTATTAGGTTCCTCTTTTGACTCTGTGTCCGCTGAGAACATCTGAGATTAGTCTTGGATCGGTGCTCAATGTTGCTCCCTTCTGTGGCCAATTTGTATTCACTAGACAGCAGCTTTAGAAGTAACCGCACAGAAGAAACAATTAGAGCTATAAAAGCTGATAGCTTGGGGCACTGTAGACCAACTCTACCATTACTGAGTTATTAGATGGTAAGGGCTGGGACTGGTGGTGGTGGTGGTGGTGTGTGTGTGGGGCTTTAAATGAAGGTATGGGTTTGAGGAGAAGCAATAAGTTGGGGGACTGAAAAGCAGTACAAGGAGAGGCAAATGTAGGGAAAAGGAGACATGCAAGGAAAGTTGAATAGAAATTAAAATGAAAGAAACATAAGTGAAGTGGGGGGTTTCTAGCTGTGGGATATAGTAGTTAAGCAGTTAGGTGAGTTGGGATCAGGATAACATGACAGATCAAGGGGTGAACTAAGGAGGCACCACACAAGTGACTGCAGGCAATGAAGAGCAGCTGGTGAGCAACATGTTTCACAGGAAAACCCCTGTAGATAAGAAGGCAAAAGAGAGGAAAGTAGAGTCAAGTCAACTCAGTTTAGTTTTAGTTTCATCTGTTCTTTTAGATTTTTATATACCCCTAATCGATTTCTTGACAGTGTGTTTTGGCTTTAAAATGACTGCCTAAAAGAACTAAATCTAGTTAACTTATACTTTTATGCTTTACTTTTAAATTCCCGTCTTGTTGTGTCTGTGTGGTCTTTTTTGTTTTTCTTACCAATTAATAGTCACAGTCTATTGTCTGCTAGCTGCAAGGAATTTTATCAAAATAAGTGCAACCAATGATGATTTAAGAAGGCAAAAAAATATTTTAAGGAGCATTTACAGCATTTTTAAGGAGCAAACTAAGGTTTCATAGTCTTCTAATTGTTAAAGAAATTTATGACAGTTATTTGTTGTCATGTGAAGGCTGTGTGCAGGCAGGAGTGGTGGAAAGGAGAACCCAATGTGCAGAGACCCTGGGGCAAAATCATGAACTCAAAGCAGCTTTAATGCCAAATTCAAATGTAACCAAACTGAGAATACAAATAAACTTACACAGGCAACCAGAACACACAGCATATGATGAGGGTAGATCGCAACACAGACTAAAGAAAACACGGGGCTTAAGTACACACATGGAGCTATCAGGGAATGAGAGGCTGCAGGGAAACACAGCAGGGACAAATCAGGCCTAACGAGACAGGGGAAGCAAAACCATACACATTAACATAAGACATAGACCTTCAAAGTAAAACAGGAAACAAAACACAGAGACGCAGGCTTGACAAGGGGAGACAACCACTAAGGAACACAGACAGATACCAGAACTCTAACGAACTAAAAGACTAGAAATAAGTTCAATAATAATTTAAACTCCAAACTCTGGGTCGACGACCCAGGTCTCCTAACATTTGTTGATGAAAGTTTTGAGGCCTATAGCTCCAACCTATAAATGGCTTTACATGCTCTGCTGAACAGACTGAAATCCTTTGCATGCATTGCAGTTATCAAAAGTATAGTACCACTGTTCCAAGTACTCATTTCAGATTTTAAACTATACCATGCCTTTTTGTTTGTTCCAGTTTTTATGTACACATTTTGTGAGGTTTGAATAGAAAAAAATAATTAATCTAAAACATAACCAAAATAAAACAAAAAAGAAAGAGAGAAAAAATACATTGAGTAACCTTTTCTTTTTTTCAAATGCACAGTACATGGTCTAATAGGTCCTAAAAAGATCCCTTTTCCTTTCGACACTGTATCATGCATGCTATCAGTTTACTTTTATACAGTATACACCCACAACAGCAACAGACACTCAGGTTCAGGTTTCTTTATCTGTAAATGGTGCGTTGCCACAACATCTATTACCCCGTTGTTCATTCTTCCATGAGATACTTCACAGCTTTAATTAGAGTCCACTGCACGTGTGTTTTGAAATCCAGACCTCCCAATCCAGTTAAGTATAAGGGGAACAAATTGTGATTACTTGATAACAGACCGTGTTCAGTCTTCCCCATTAGCTATGCTCCATTAGCATAAATAAGAGTTTGCCTGACTATAAATCACAATAGTTTTGCGGAGCTGCTTACTGTAATGCAACACTTTGTTTTTCTTTTTGGGATCTGTATGTCTACAGCTATCATTTAAGACTACAAAACAATCAAAACCAGAATATAATCTAGACAACACTTTTCTTTCTTTTTGTAGTCTAAAAGTCCCTCTAAAAAAACCAAAAAAACAGGTTTCTTCACAAAAGACCTCTTATGACAAACATAATGCAAAGAATAGACTGGTTGTAAGCACTCTCACATCATCTTCTACTTAAAGGGTTGCAGCTGAGGTTAATTTAGCAAGTTAAAATTCTTATGGTAGGGTGCAGGAGACAAGACTATCCTGATCTTGCCCTCTAACATTTGTGCAAAATGACCCCAAACTTGTTGTCGTCAACTCTACAGCAATTTGTTTACTGTGTTTTTCGCAAGTGTCTTACACAGCAATTTATGGGTGCAGTATCATCGTAAATTATGTCTAGCAAAAACAGTGCTGCTCAAAAGAGAAAGGACGGAAGAGAGGAGGATAGGTATACCTCCAAGACTTTGGACTGCTGTGTGTTGACTTACTAATAGTGGTGTGCGGATCGACAGTGAAATATTGATTCCTCCGTTAGCACATATTTATGTTCCAGAATCGATTCTCATATTAAAATATAGATATTTAAGTAATTTGGGGTAAATTTATCTTTAACAGGAACACAGTGGAAAGTAGCTACATTATTGGGATCGTCTGAATGACTGTTAGGAACAACTACTTCTTCCACCTGTCATAGTTATTTGTGAAAAATGGCTGTAAAAATGCATCTAAAGAGTTTACATGTGCTCACTCACTCGCTTGACAATAATAGTTGATCATAAACGGAGCCAAGACGCAGTTTGTGACACATGTGGCAAGACTGCAAACCTTGTCAAACAAAAACAAAAGTAAATCATAACACAGAATATAATGATGAGTTTAGGATGAGGCAACTAAAGAGGATGAGAGGGACAGGTGCTACTAGGGCGAGACAGATGTTGCTCGCTGAGTCCTTTGGTGCTGCATGCAGGCACTGTCCAGGTACAGAGGGAGAAAATGTGGAACTGTTAGCAACGTGTACCACTGTTGCTGAATTTTGGAAAGCGACTTACATGTAGGCTTAGGTTTTTGTGTTGGTGTTTAAACAACACGAATTCCCAGCATCCTTAAAACTTTTAATTACTCTTTCTTCATGTGTCATGATTTGTCAACTCTTTAACAAAGAGAACTATTTATTACCTGTAAAACATAATATATTTTTAAATCTACTTTTAACTGGCACTAACAAGAGGTCACATATTACTCCAGTTTTGGTGAAGCTCCCCAGTTTATCACTGACCTGTTGAAACCTCATGCTTCTTCCCAAGCACTTATGTCTCCAGGTCAGAAGTTACTGTTCGTTCCCACGTACTAGGTTCAAAACACGTGGGGATGTAGCTTTTCTGGCACCGAGGCTGTGGAATTCTCTTCTGTTGTCTTTACGTTGTGTAGACTCTTTTGAAAAGCAGCTGAAGATATTTCTATACAAACAAGCTTTTAATTAATTTTTTTTATTGTTTTATATTATTATTTTATTTATATTTCTGGTTTTATTGTGAAGTACTTTGTGATGTTTATCTATGAAGAGTGCTATATAAATACATTTTACTTACTTACTTAGTATAAACTACACACCTTATGCTGCATTCCCACCCTCACCTCTGTTTCACTCTGTATGCAGACTCTCTGTTCCACCTTGTCCTCTAGGAAAATCCTGTGAAAAAGCTTAGAGTAGCTTTTTTCTACCAGTGTTTGACTTCACCTTTTATTTGCTGTGCCCTTGTGTCCTGCATGCTAGTCAAGTCAAAATAACACTCCAGGAAATTTCAATACTCAGGCACATGCAGTATTCTAAGGATACAGTTACTACTTTTTTTTGATGTTACTAAGTCCACTGTGAAATATTGTAGAGGTTCACACCAAACCCCATATATAAGAGTTCAAGATTTTACAGGTGATGTTTCCCTGGGAAACACCCCGCTCTAGATATGCAAGTCTTTCATAGGGAAACAATTGAGCAACAACAAAGGAGTAGATGGAATTTAAATTTACTCATAGAGGCAGCAACTTCACTTTATTTATACATTCATCAAAAGCTCTCCTCGTGTTTAGGATCCTACTTCTCTCTACTAGTTTGGAGGATGTTATAATATCTGCTAAACTCTCTCACTCTGTCTTCTGTTATCACTCCTTCAGCTCACCTGGGCCTGGCTACATCTGCCTTTTAATTGCCTGTGTTTCAATCCCCGCAGTGAAATTCAACACCTCATTAAAGCCTTCGGCAAAAGCTGAATCATTCAGTGAAGAAGAGGCAATTAAAGGGATGTTGGCAAGGAGTTCCTTTTGGCTGATTTATTGATTGGCTGACTGTGGTTGGTTCTTTTTTTTTCATATGAAGTCTCTCCAAATTGTCATTTTCGGAAAGCAAAATGACATCTGGTTAGTTCATGTAGTTGTGAGATATCATAATTTGCTTCAGAGAATACTTGCACTCACGTTATAAAAGGACTTTAAGCAAAAAAAAAAAAAAAAACTTAAACAAGAAGATTAAACATCTCCTGGAATAAAACCCTTGAGAATTGAATCATTCTGTGCAAGTAACACATACATGATTAATTTAATCAATTATGGAGAGTAATTTACAGAGAAAGTCTTTACAGCCAGAGCTTTCAACATTTGAGAATGAACAATAGAGAAAAACCTCTCGGTGTTCAAGGTGAAGCTCAACAGAAACCAGCCCATGACTGCTCACAAAGCAAAACATATCTCACAAGTATACTTGCTTCTTAATTATTTCTCACCATAATATTGTTTAAAAAAAACTAGCATTCATTCAGTTTGAGAGTCACCTCATATAACTGAAACAAAACCAGTATATGGCTTTGAGAATGAAAGTGCCACATGCAGGAAGAGTATTTTTTTTTAAATGCGTCTTATTTTCTGTGCCTGTGAGTACAAGGCTAGGTCTTTAATTTGAGCTGCACCCCAGCAAAGATGATTAATGGATTTCCTATGCACCCAGATATCTTCTCACAGGTGATTTAAAGGTATAATAATCCTTTACGATATTGCACTGTGGTTTCCAGACCATTAAAATAACACCAAATGTGTCAGAGGAACACAAACAGTTCATTTAAAACAGATTGCTGGCCTAGCACAGGACTGGGCTCTAGACACTGGGGAGCTATTGCAAAAGTGTCACTTCTCTGGTTGTTTTCGAGGAAGAAAAATGGGAAATTTTTAGTTTGGCTCATATCTCAGATTTGCTGGATAATCCAGACACTTACATTCTCTTTCTTGAATAGCTGACAGTTACTCAAAGACTGTATGTGCTTCTTATTACATTAACTCAAGGAGCTTTTTTTAAACACATTGTTCACTGCAGCAGTGTTTTCCATGGTGGATTAATCATCAGAGAATAAAAAAAAATAGGATGTAAATCTTTCCCTTTGTTATAACAATTTTAAAACTGACTTGCTATATGTAGGAAATGATGTCTTTTATTCCTGGCTGGTTGAACACATAATATCCTGTGATTTTAATTTCTGAGCAACTTCTGTGTAAGATAGGTGTTGAAATATACACAACAAGAGAAAACTATACTGTATGTTGTGAACAGAGGTTCTAAATGGTAAATGGCCTGTATTTGTATAGCGCTTTTACTAGTCCCCTCTAGGGACCCCAAAGCGCTTTACACACCCAGTCATCCACCCATTCACACACACATTCACACACTGGTGGAGGCAAGCTACAGTTGTAGTCACAGCTGCCCTGGGGCAGACTGACAGAAGCGAGGCTGCCATATCGCGCCACCAGTAGGCGGTAGGTGAAGCGTCTTGCCCAAGGACACAACGAACCGGCAACCTTCCGAACTCTTGAGCCACGATCGCCCCTACACATAGATTTCTATTAGAGGTCCTCTCACATAAATTCCTTTCTATGAGTATATTTTACTTTTTACTGCATTATTGCCAACTTAGCCACTTTTTGTTTGATCGTGGGCGATCGTGGCTCAAGACTTGGGAGTTCGCCTTGTAATCGGAAGGTTACTGGTTCCAGCCCCGGCTCGGACAGTCTCGGTCGGTGTGTCATTGGGCAAGACACTTCACCCATTGCCTACTGGTGGTGGACAGAGGGCCCGGTGGCGCCAGTGTCTGGCAGCCTCGCCTCTGTCAGTGCGCCCCAGGGTGGCTGTGGCTACAATGTAGCCGTGAATGGATGGATGACTGAATGTGTAAAGCGCTTTGGGGTCCTTAGGGACTAGTAAAGCGCTATACAAATACAGGCCATTTACTGTACCTTTAGACATTTGGCAGTGATGATTAACACTACCGCTAAGTGCTAAGGTCCTTACTAAAGAGTATTATGCTTTAGTAACATTTCGTAATATTCAATACGTCTTCTTGCCTTTATCATTCCGCCTGGGAATGACAAATTGCAGTAGTTATATTACCTTCTGGTTGGATATACGGTATGTCTTTAAATATTGTTTTAGACCTCCGAATCTCTGCCAGCTCAAGTTTGAAGAGATCAGGTTTTTCCTCAAGAGAGTGCAGGAGTATGCTGATGAACTTGATTAAGGGCAGATACTTTACAGAAATTTAAAGAAGTTTATTTCAGACTAAATTTATTGCAACTCATTTTCAGATATTATTTGATTTGGTAAGATTAGTGAAGACATGGAAGTCATCTGTAAGGAGTTTGTGGCTACAGTCATAATTGTAGCCACAGGGAATCTAGGTTAGCATAATCAGACTGCCCCTGTGACTGGACAGGTAATTAAAGATGAAATCTTTGATTGTAATATTATATCCAATATCCTCTCTTTTTGGTCAGCCCGTCATATTTTAAAAAGCTGTGATGAAGCTGGACTGAAATCAGTGGGAAAAACCATGAACATATGCAACTCAGTAATAAATCTCTCATATCTGTCAGCGGTCTTGTAAAAGTGAACAAAAAACTAACTGTGAAAGTACAAACATAAAACATAGAACATAAAACTGTTCATTCTTCTACTCCATATGAGTTTAGTCTGAGATTAAAGATAACTTATTCAAATATCTAACTCCCCAATGTGCTACTGAGTATTGTCACAAGTGAACTAAAATATGAACACAAACATCACCATTTTGCATCATAAAGTCATTGTGTATATTTGTGAAAAGGCCAAATTTCATAGCTGATCAATCATCAAATAATTGGAACAATAATTGACTGGGAAGGCAGCATTTTCATCAAGCCAATAACTATTAATGATCTAAATGTCCTTTCTTAATTATAGGTATAATACATTAATACCTGAAAAAAATGGCAGTAAAGTATAACTTGCCTTTGTCTGACCTTTACCCACTTACTATGTGGGAAAACTGCCAAAAGAAAAGTAGTTAAAACCCATCTGCAAAGCAGTAGCAGAGAGGTGAGAAGCTACAGGTTGTGTACTTTTGGTTGTCAGGCACTTAAAACACTAGACACAGCTCTCTGAGAGTAGGGAGAGACAAAGGAGCTCAGCCACAACAAAGACACTAAGCTAAGCCATTCTGAGAGTTGAAATCCTCGTTGTAAACTCTCTCATACTGAACAGAGCATGCACACACACACACACACACACACACAGATGCATTTATAAATTTAGTCAATTCAGCATTAGTCAATACACATAAAAATAATCATGCCATGACAGAATCCCCACTAACGCTCTTCTCCTGACAGGTCTGCAACAATATTGTTTGGAGAAGCTGGTATTCTGGATGGCCGTTCGGGGGGAAAGAAGTGGGCCATCAGCAAATTCAAAGCCTGTATAACATCCTTCTTCAGCATTCATCACATTCACTTTTTTTTTTCTTCTGGGGCAGAAATAAGTCTTTGGGATGTGTCTATCCTTTACTGCTGTGAAGTCACGACCTGTATTTTTGCAGTTATGTCAAGATTGTGGGTGTGCATTTTCCAATTCGAAGACTAATTCTAAAGCTTGCAATGCAAGCAAGCATGTCAAAACTGAACAGAATATCAATAACCCACCTCTTAAAGAAGTAATGGCCACCCCTGCTCGCTCTGAAGGTGACTTTGTTTAAGTAATGACTGTCACAAGGACCTATGTTGAAACTTGAATTGATTTGCAGTTATATTTTCTACCTCTTGTGCTTAAAATCCATGCATCAGTTATTGCTGTATATGCTGATGCCAAGGTCATTTTGAACGTAAGAATGATAGAGTCTGACATTAGCCCCATTGCCTCTGAATGGGCAGATGCTTTGCTTCGGAAAGTAGGTTGCCAAGTGTCTGCTTTGATAACCCATCGGGGCTGGCTGAGAGGAGTTGGCAGGCTTGTGTAGGGAAACTCCCTGTGCATTTACTCAATGTAGATAGACTCTGCTGCATTACCATTTAGAGCACAATGAACACACAAAATCATATGGCTATATTACACTCATAGGCACGCACACTCTTGATATACAGCAAATACACATGCGAGGAGAGCACCAGTGCAGTTACACATGATCAGGGGCATTTACTTTATGAAAATTTTAATTCATTATTTATTTACCATTTAGCTACCCCTAATTAACTGGATACTTGGTTTAAGAAAACTAGACACAACTTGTAAATGTTTCTCAGCCATGATACCTTTTTATAATCAACTTCTCCTTTTTAATGTTCCTTTCAAACAGTTAATACAAATTATTTTTCTCAACATTAGAGTATTTTGACTTTTTATTTTCTCTTATTACACTCTAATCCACAGCAATTTCATTCCATCTGTCATGTCCAATAATAGCTGAAAGAAAAGGTTTTACCATCTAGAATTTGCCAATATATTCTCACCTTGGGAGTTTCACATTCATCTTGTAATCTGTTCATTTCATGATTCATTCAGCTGAGTTGGGTTGTACAAAATTTAGAAGTATTTGCCATTCAAGGCATCTATTGTTTCTATTGACTCTGAAGTGTGTATTTGCATTTGTAAGCTTTGTTCATTTGATGCTGATCTACAGTGAAGTTATAGTTCTTTCATTTACTTGTTTTTCTCATAGCACATCATTTACTCTTTTTAGGTAGCTAAATATTTAGAATTTTTCATTTTTATAATCCCTTGCCATTACCATACCCCTGTGATCTTTTACACTCACATGATCATTGTGGACTATTTAACATATTCATTACTCATTTTAAATTTTGTTCCTACCTCCTCCTTCTCCACTTTATTCTCCTGTGGTTGATGACCTCTTTTGTTTCAGTGGTGGCAGGAGGCAACAGCGGTGAGTGCAGGGATAGTGACGCTCAGATAATGAGAGCTGACTGTTAGAGGGCAGGCCTGAGTGTCTTAGATGCATTGCCTGTACTGCTGAAGTCTCTCTAAAAACAGCTTTCCACCTCCACAAACACATTCACAAATAATTATTAAAAAATAATAATAAACTTGGTCTGAATGTTTGTAGTTTCAACAGTTTAAAATCACAAGCTTTATTAAGTATATTTATGACTCTGTGAAAGTAAATATTGCATTTACTGATGTGAGTTTGCAAATACTCTGTTTAGGTGAAATAATCCCTTTGATTCATGCAGGCTACTGTAGACACTGTGGAAAATGTGGTTTGGTAAACTTAAACTTAAACAGTGGGTTCTAAGAGAAGAAACACAGAAATGGGCAAAGAAATTGACGGTTAAGTAACATTTGGACCGGTGGTCACAGTTAATAGTCCTTCAAATCACGATAATATGGTCATGATTTCCTGTTTGCTTCAAATAGCTCCAAAAGTCGTCCCAATGTTCATCTTTGTCTTCTGTATCATTTTTAAGTGACAATTTTTCAACAATTTTCTTTTCTTTGTGGTCACCATGTTTAAACCCGTTCATGGTAGGGCTGGGCGATATGGCCTAAAATCCATATCATGGTATAATTTGAAGCATGTGCGGTAACGATATATATCACGATATATTCTTTTCTTCTGTATAACGTATTTTGCACACTATAAGGCACACTTAAAATCCTTTAATTTTCTCAGAAATTGACAGTGTGCCTTATGTATGAATTCTGGTTGTGCTTACTGACCTCAAACAGATTTTATGTAGTACACGACGCGCAGAAATCTGTCAAAAATGTTTTAGTACGACTTTGGTAAGCTATGAAGGCGCACCACTTGATGGCTTGCCGGAGCATTATGGCTACCGTAGTCAGGAGCCTCGCGGAGTAATCTGGGTCCAAAACTCCGTCTGCTTCAGGTCCCAAAGTCAAACGATCACTGTGGCATCACTGAGAATTAAAAACTGTTTAAATTCTTTCATCTTTAATAATATCATCAGCGTTGCTGCTTTACCAGGTGTAACAATTAAGTTTAATATCCAGGCATCCATGAAAACAGAATTTATTAAATTCAACGGAGTTGGAAGTTAGCTCGCTAGTTTTCACCTAAACATGATATAGCATGTTCTGACTGAGAGATTTCTGAAAGAATTAAAACGTACAGCTCTGCTATCACTTCCAACATAAATGAAGACAGAAAACTAAACAGCAGTGATGTTTGTAGGGTTACTGAAGTTGGGCTAGCTGGTATATACTGATGTGCTACGTGATCGCTAACAAAACAGCTACATTAGCATAACATTAGCACAGTGAAGCTAAAGGATGAACGCTAACTTTTTTCCACTCGATAAAAGTTAACGTGAGGGTTTCTGGTGGTTAAGGACAAATGCAATTGCATGGCAGGATGCTATAAACGGACCAAACGTCAGTCAGGAGAACAACTGAGATAATCCACCCAGAATACCAGGTTAGTCATTAATATACTGCAACAACATGGGAATAGAGCAGCTGCGAGAGAATTCAGCATTAATGAATCAATGGTAGGGAAGTGGAGGAAGTGCAGTTTTTCCTCATATTCCAAAAGTGCTTCGTCTATTTGCTATTACTGTCGCCCGGCATAATTTTTAGATGATGTTGTTTGCAGCCACTGCAATGCTTTCGACCAAAACAGGCGCAGCTTGTTGACACCAACAACATGCGCGGTATAGTCAAAATCTCTACCGTTGGCCAAATTTATATTGTTTCTACCGTATACCGTTTATACCGCCCACTCCTAGTTCATGGTATTAATTATAAAACAACAGTTGTTATTGGCTAGCAGATTAATTAAGACCATATACCCTTGAGTATAACCCAAATTAGTGGAACACTTGTTCAAAAGTGGAAAAAAAACTAAAAACCAACAGAGCCCAATGCATTGTAAAAGTTTCCATTAAACACACAAAACAAAACAAAAAAACAGGTTTCAAGTATGTGCAGTGTCACTCACTCACTGACAACCTCTGTTTTATCCAAAACATTAGGGCAGAGTAAATGTAGGCTGTGTGTCCACCGATCATGAATGCACTCACTCTATGCATCTATGACCTTTTCACACTGTGGTATAGAAGCAAACACACATTTTAAATCTTCATAGCATTTATAAATACTCAAAAGATTATCTGACCAAAAAGTTTGTCACTATACACATAAATCTATAAGACATCGGTAAACAAAATGTCATTCTTATCATTGCCTTAATATATTCTGAGTGTAGCTTTAATGTTTGGCCTCACTGAGAGCTGTTTAAATGATTATTTTCAGCTGCTTCATGTTACAGTTTATGGACTAACCACAGTTTGTGAAGTGTTGATATAATCCCAGTGATAGCATAGGTAAGATTAAGGCTATACCGTGAACAGGATTCGTTCTCGCTAACAAACTTGCGTAATGCCACATATCCTTTGTCTATTTAACATTATTTGAAGTTATATCTTGAAACAAAAAGTATTTTTTGGCAAGCATGTATCTATTCTGTTATGTCCTGCAGCCTGTGACATTGAGATACAATTTTTGACACAATGTTGTGTCAGACTAATTAGCTGGCAAGTGTGCAGGCTTCATACAGTTTGACCCTGGCTGTGTGTGCACGTGTGTTGCACCTATTTCACCAGCGTTGACATTCCACTCATCAACAAATCTTCTCTACAGCCCATTCCAGGCCATCAAACACTAAAGCAACACAACTACAACTAGTGTTCTTTTTGTTTTTTTAATTGTCTCATTGTTTGTGAAGACTCTTTTCATTCATTAAAAAAAAACTAACAATTTTGCTTTCAACCATTTCTGCATGTCGTTTATGTCACTGCCTGGAGAGCTGGGATAGTAACACAAAATGATTATCTACAGTTGGTGAGAAATTTATTAAAAACACTGTCTTCCTTTACTACCATAACAGCTTCAGTTGTTGGTGTCATTGATCCCTCAAGATATTAAAGCATTCTTTTGAGATTCTGTCCCGTTCTGACACGACTTTATCACATTATTTCTGTTGACTTGACAGCTGCAAGTTAATCACATTTATATCTGGTCATTGGTGAAACAACTGGAGTCGAGTCAGCTCACTGCGGTGTTCATGAAACCTATCTTAAACTACTGTTGCTTAGGGGCATGGTGCAGCATCATGCTAGAAACAGCCATTATAAGACTGCTAATTGTCATCATAAAGTAACATCCCCCACAATCCCCCACAAAATTATACAGCAATAACCAGCTGCAGACACAATATAAGATGTATCTAGAGACTTAAAATGGGGACAAGCGCCACACCAGTTTTGTTTAATATCTGGAGCTTTTGTGTGTGTGTGTTTTTTAACTGTATTTTAACTATATGTGTGAATGTGTGTGTGAATGGGTGGATGACTGGTTGTGTAAAGCGCTTTGGGGTCCTTAGGGACTAGTAAAGCGCTATACAAATACAGGTCAATTACCATTTACCATTTATATTTTACTCCACTTTATATATTGTTTGCCTTATAAATATAGATCATATTTTGAAAAGGTTGTTTACAGCATTAAGCTTACACACAGACACACTTAAATAAGATGTAGGCTACTGTTAAGCTTGCAGTTCAGTGTGTACTAAAGTCTTATGTAAATGTCACGCTATTTCTGCATGTGTTAGATCAAATGCAATTAAAACATATGTAAAAGTATTTTAGAAATAGATATTTCTTATAGATATTTAGATATTTTATGATATTTTTATAGATATTTTTTGTGTTTTCCAAGTAAATATATGAATGTGAGTTTCTGTTTAGAATGACCTTTTTTCATTTTCCAGCTTACATTTTTATGAGAATCCGGGCAGGCTTGGGTTGGTTTTCTTTTTTTAAGGGAAAGCGCATGATCAGGTGCGCTCGGGGCCGAGCCGCAAAAGCTGAGGTTAGTGTCTCGCAGCTGCGTCTCATCTCTATCAGGGTGGTGTATTTAAGAAGTAGCAGGAGCAGCAGTTCTTCGCAGATTGATACTACAGTCCTCACAGTAACAAATATGTCTCACTAGTTTATGCTGTTATTTCCATGCTTCAAGTAGTAACCTTGTTTTTCCTGTGGTTTCCCAGTCATCTTGTTGACTCAGGACCGTATTCAGACTTTCAGAAGACCTGCACACCACAGAGCTCAAGCTTTCTAGTGGCTTCCCCCCTCACCTACCTTCCGACTTCCACTGCAGCCATCTCTACTCCCCTGCATGAGAGCATCTTGGTAACCTGCCCCTTCCCTCTTGTACACCTGTGTGACAAGTAAGTGCGGTTTGTTTTTCTGTATTTTATTTAGTTGCAGTTTCTCCTTTTCATTCTAATCCTGGTTTTGTTCCTCTTTCAGATCATGCCGCTAAGTCTGCACCAGTTGTGCCACACTTACTTTTGTTTTTCTTTCAGTGTAAAGAAAATCTTTTCACTGTCTTCTGTTTTTTTGTGAGTCTGCGCCTTTGGTCCACCTTTAGGCTCATTCTGATGTATTTTAGTGTTTTATGTTGTATTTTTATTTCTTCCTTACATTCTAGCATCCTTAGTGTTTCTTTGTGTTGTGTTCAGCATACGCTTCTAATCTCAGTGCTTAGTTGTTATTGTTTGGGTTATTTCCTGTTTTACTATGGTAGCTGGTTGATGCTTGTGTCTTGCTTAAGTGTTTGATTCCCCCCTTGTAACTGTCCTGATTTTTTTTTTTTTTTTTTTTTTGTATTTCCCCGAATAAGTTTGGATTTATGCTTTTTCTTTCTGGACTTTATGTGGGACTTGGCTTACAAACTAATAACATTTATTTATTTATTGCTTTATTCCTGCATTTGGGTCCTGTGTGTGGTTACAGTTTATATAATATATACATAGGAGTAGAGATGGTGAGTATTTAGCACGTTACCACTTTGTAGTCTTGGCATCTTGGTTATTTATTCCATTGTTAGTTCCTGTTTAGCACTTCTGATCTGGGTTTGAATCTAACCTACAGCCCTTTGCTGTATTGCTTTTCTTATGTGCTTTTAATTCAAATTCAGATTCTAACATCACTGCCTACAACGGGACTTTAAATCCATCAACCAGGCTGTGTTATTCCACTCTTCCACTGTTCTTCACATGTCTGTTTTTGGTTGAGGGCTGGACCTTGATATCTTTATCTGCTCCTTTAGCCCATCCACTTCCAGGCTGACTCTATATCTACACGTACAAGGGTATTTTGATAAACAGCTTTTTCTATGCATTTTTAGTGAAAAGTCTCAAAACTGTTTCTGTTTTTACATGTCAAGGAAAACATAAACTTTTGTCTAGGACAAAGAATGACTCTCATTAGTAATAAAGTAAACCTTTCTAGACAGTTGCTGTGAATATAACCATTGTACTGTTGCTGTTTATATATGAGGCATGTGTGTATTTCGCTTTCATGGTTTATTTACTGTAATTTAATATTTAATTAAGTTACTGGTGTTTAAAAACTCAAAGTTGTAATTGTTTTGTTGTCTAAATGAACTTTTAGATTTTCAATCCAAGTGGAGTAGTGCCACCGCGTAATTTTGAAAAAGACCCTTAAGGTCAAAAATAAAAAAGGGGGGCAGAAAACAGGTGAATTAAATTTCTATCAAGGTTGTCTCGTAAATGCCAGGTCACCATGATAGAAAATGAGTTAGCTTAGAGCGTTATTTTTATTCACAGCCCTGTCTGTCTTTTCATACTCTCCCAACCCACCTGGCAATCCCCTCTGCTCTCTAAAGAATTTCAGGCATGTCTAAAACCTCTCCTATTCCCCTTGTCTCTTCCAGATATCTCACTTTCCTGGTAACCGATCTGTAGAAGCGGAGAACAGAGTATATGAAATAAAAAAACAACGAACTGCACCTTAAGACCCTTGACTAGATTCACTTTGGATAGATTCAACTGGCCCGTATATATAGAATATATATTATTCTGTATGTCTCTTATATTTTTTAATACCTGCTGTTGTGCAACATAAAGTTATATTTAGACTGTGCCAACTGCCCAAAGAGTCGAATACTGAGCCCTAGTCCATCTCCTTAATTCTAGCAGGATGTGTATTCAATTTCTAATTCAGTTTCACTTATATAGCCCCAATTCACGTTACACTGAGTTGAAGGTGATTGTTGAAACTCCAACAGTCAGTCGATCTTCTATGTACAAGTTTCTGGCAACAGTGGGACAGAAGGGCTATATAGGGACAGAAAGGACAGCCTTCTGCTGCGAGATTACGGGTGAGGGGAAAGCTAAACAGATAGAAAAAAAAAGGATGTTAGTACACTGTGTACATGTTAGTAAGAACTCTAGATTAGGATTTCTGAACAACACATATATGAATTTGATTTATTAAATATATTAATTTTCTCTGTGATTAACCACACAGAAAATAAAAAAAATCAGCATTTCCTTCTAGATACATGTGCACTGAGGGCAGGAACAGGACATTTAAGGCCAAACTACACACAGCAAATTATAATCCTAAAAAAAACTTACAATGCAGCCAGAACAACTCCAACTTCCAAAAGGCCTTCTATGCCCCTCTTATACCCATTTAATTCTTTGTGCAGCTCATTTTGTGGTGACCCTCCAGTGACTGTCTATAGTATTGGGCAATAATAATCAAGGCTATAGCAGAGGGGAATGAAAACAACAGCACGGATAAGCTGGAGGTTGTCTTTTATTTGCTGGAAAGACCCGAATGCTCTCAATAAGGTTCAGGTAAGACCAACATTATTAGAAAAGCTCAAAAATGGAGGCAGGCCAGTGTCATTTGGATTTACAAGGGCAAAGCCAATCATAACGACTTTCATCATTTTTTGTGTGTGAATGCAATAAGTTAGCCAGTGTGAGAGAGAGAAATGGGCAGGTGTGTGTGTGTGTGTGTGTGTGCGCATTTATGCATTGCGTGCCTGTGCATGCTTGTCTTTATAATTGTATTCATGCTTAGCAATGCACCAATGCCTCCAGGAACAACATTTAAATCTCTGGTCAGACCCATCTGTCTGTCTCTTGCTCTGAGCAGACTAAATGTGTTGCTGGCTCATAATTCATGCTTGATAACAAAATACAAAAACTAGTCACATTATAATAGATTCACACCTGTATACTAAGGTTATGATGTGGTGGCAAAACATTACTAGGGATGCTAGATGAACATCTGAGCACTCAAGTAACTGCTGTTTATGATACAAATGAGCTATATGATCTATCCATCATTATACACAATATTCAAGAATTCTCCAAAGAAATTTGACATTTTTTCTTATTTTTTATGTGTACAGGAAACTACAGACACTGTAAAATGTCTGCAGTACAAGGAAATCACTTCACAGAGATAAATTATTTTTAAAAAGGCTAATGCAGAACTGACCTTTCTCATATTTCCCTTTTAAGATGTATAGCAGATGAACCAGCAGTAGGGGACATATATTCCCCTGTGTGTGATAATAACTAGTGCTTAGTGACACATTACATGCTGACCAGATGCTGTTCAGTCAGTGAAACATATACACTCCAAATGCACACGTACAAGCCTTTGTCGACTGGTGAGATTACATCTCCCTCTGATCTGTGAAGTGTCATCCCATCCTATGAGCCAGGCAGTAAACAAAAATCACAAAATGCTACAATGTCCCACAACAACAAACAGATGCCACCACTAAAAGACCAGAGGAACATCTACAAATTATTCATGCTTTCTGTTTTAGTTAAGTAGTTTTTATTCTCTTATTATCAGTTATTGTTGAAGTGATTATTAAGCTGGAATGGATGGTAAAAGGGGGATGAGGGCATAAAAATAAAAGACCAGAAGATTGAACAGAGATTTGATACGAGATGGCAAAGAGAGAGAGATGATTATAAGAAAAAAGATGACTGGGTTCAGCGAAAGTGTGTGGGTTGATAATGAATGTAATCTGCATTTAGATGATATCAGGCTATGTGGTCATCCCTGATGTGAATTTGCTAGCTCTGATTACATGTGGTGTTTGGAGAGATGCTTCAAAGCAGCTCTTTGAGCAATGCTGGGCACCAAGAGGACATACTGGAACACTGGGTCTGCACATAATATGTAGTGTATGCAGCAATTTTAATATTGTTGATGTACATTTTAAGTGAAAATAATTTGATGCATTAACCCTTTAACCTTTTTTTCCCCCCAGAAATTTGTTGTAGCTGCAACACCACACTGTATTTAAAAACACCAGCTTCTTTTTATTATTATAACCAGGCCAGAGTGACATTTCTGAAAGATGTTCAGCCTCTTCAGTCTCTGCCTGTTCTCATTCTTGGGATGTCAATTAATGCCATTTTGTCAAAGTCACTGGAATGTTGCATTTAGGCATAAAGGCATTAGGCAGTAAAGTATGGCAATACTGACAAAGAACTGTCACACTCAACGTGCAGCGTTATTTCTGTGAGGGGCATTTTTGCACAATATTTTCTTAAATATAACACAGTAGTTTGCAATATGTAAACCCACCTTGTGAATTTACTGTCATAAAGTAACCCAGCAAGTATGTGTGGTCATTTCTATGTGAAGCAAACAGTTCCCTTGCCAACCAGGAAGTTTGAACCAAAATCCTGCTTGCTATGAGGCAACAGTGCCAGCCGCTGCTCTGTTTCTCCAGATGATTACAGACACTGTTCTTAGATTGGTCAGTCAGACATTACACAAACCCTGTACTAGTAATCTGGTGGGCTAAAGAAGATCCAGTTCTGACTGAAAATACCTCATTCTTCAAGTGGAGAAACCGGGAAGTGAATGAGCAATATGGTATCATTGATTTAAGGCAAATTAAACACTTCCTCCTAGTTGATCTTTGTGTGCCTTTAGGGACCCTGCAGACACGGTCAGCATGGTAACCAGCTATGAGCCTGGGGAAAGCTTGGACCTTTGTTGTTCTGTGTCATGCGCTAGACGGCTTTTATTTTGAAAAGACTATGTAGAAAAGCAGCTGAAAGAAAAGCTTTGGAAAAGCTTCAGAAAACCTGGAGAACTATTGCTTAAAAAGCAAACAAACAAAAACAATTAAAAAAAAGATAGATTGCCTTTTGTACACATCATTGGAGCACAGTTGCTACATCAAGACCTCACTAATTTCAAAATCCTTGTTATAGCTCTGACTGCAAAGCAGGTTTTTTGTTACCCCAGAATGGTCCATATTTACTGTGAGCACTGCTAAAAATCCAGTCCTTCTTATCGTTCACAAGATATCACCTGAAAAGAAGGTCTTCACACTCCTGAAACAGGTTTTGAAGTTTGAACTTTTATTCTCCATGTAGCTGATACGATATTTAATATTTCTTAACTTATTTTCCATCCATCCATCTTCTTCCGCTTTATCCGGGGCCGGGCCGCAGGGGCAGCAGCCTAAGCAGAGAAGGCCAGACCTCCCTCTCCCCAGCCACCTGCTCTAGCCTATCTCAGGGAACGCCAAGGCGTTCCCAGGCCAGCCGAGAGATATAATCTCTCCAGCGTGTCCTGGGTCTGCTCTGGGGCCTCCTCCCGGTGGGACATGCCCGGAATACCTCACCCAGGAGGCACCAAGGAGGCATCCTTATCAGATGCCCGAACCACCTCAACTTATTTTACATATATAGCAAATTAAATCTACCTTTTTATCTGTTCCATTTTATTTGCACCATCTATTTGGTTTTCTAAGGACTGGTTATCCAGCGATAACAAGCTTTTGTGGACATCAACAGACCACTTGCTGATTTTGCACACCCTATGATGCCTCCCCCAGCGATTCATCCTTTTTATTGTCTCCACCTTGCATCCCCTGTCCAGTACACATTTACAACCTCTCTTTCTTCTTTTCTCACACTATTGTTTCTATCCACTCACACTCTGCAGTTGCCAATCAGTAAAAAGAGTAGACCAGTCACACAGTCATCCGCAGTGGGTCATATAGAGAGGTCACTACTACCAGAGCCTGTTGACAGCTTCATGCTCATTATCCAGAGCTGATACTGAGGACAAATTAGATCTCTGTGCAGTGGAGGGACTTGGTCAAAGGCTCCAGGTGTGGCTACATGGATATTGAGGGTTAGTATTTCACTAACCTTTTGTTTGACAGAATGACAGATTTCTAATACAAAATCCATGCACAAATTTTAGGTTATTTAATATGAAAAAAAGAATGTGTGTATAAATAAACAATGATTAGTGTGTAAATATATCTTCTAACAAAGTGATGCAATGTCATAAACTTAGAATTCATCTATTAAAAATACACAGGAGCAGGTGCCAGTTTGTGGAAACCACCATGTTGCTCCATCGTCTTTAGTGGTTGAGCTGGATATTGCTGCTCTGCCTAATCACATTTTATGTATATGCCTAGAGACCAGTCACACACATAGAACACCTTATATCGTTTTTAATTTAAAGATCACAAATAGCTCTTTCAAATGAACATTTAACATTTGTACATTTATATTTTCATCATCTGCTTATTATTTTCCTTCCACCTCATCATCTTCCTACTCAAGCCTCATCTCCAGAACTGAAGTCCTCCATGTGCTTACACATGAAAACATGGATAAGCATGTCTGTTTATTCCGAGTATTGTTGCAATTACTTGTCAGCAGATTAGAGTCATGCCACCCTGCTGTCTCAGGAAACCTCACAATGAGATGGTTAAAAAAACAACAGCAGCTGGTTATTAGCTACGCCAGGTAATGTTAGGCTTTAGTTTCCCAAAAATCACATTTTCTATCTGATAAATAGTTTGATTATGTTCACACATAATCATATTTGCCAAGTGAGTCCAACAAAGTTAGAGCCACTTCAAAGACAGTTTCACTAATGTTGTCTAACAGGATCAAAAACAGCAGTGTTTACTGACAGAAAACATTTAATCTCAGTCACTGTTATTGGACAAAAGTGAACTTTACTGTCTAATCAGCTCGTATCAGACTCCTTTCACAAAGGTTTACACCCTTCTCCAGAGTAAATAGTTATAGACAACTGGCATACTGACAGCTGAGATAAACAATGGACGGACAGCCTACATTCACTACAGATGAACAGCAGCCAGAGTTGTTTGTCCTACTGCCACCACTGTAGATAAGGTCATACACCTGAAGTGGGAGGGGTAAGAACACAGAATTCAGTTGACTGCAATCAGCAAACTACTGACATCTTTTACATTCACATTTTACACACTGTACCATTAGAGAAATATTGTGTGTTCTTAGTTACTATAATTTAATGGCTGCATTTTCCATTTTTATTACTATTTACTATTGCTTACTGAAAAAAAGGTAAGTCACTTTTAGATAGATCGATAATATTAAAAACAAACAAATACAATAACCTATTATGCAAATGTGCCATACTTTTCTACTCTGTTAATTGGCTGAAATTGTAAAATTCACCTCAGTTCTATTAATACAACAACAATTCACTTACAATATAAAGCACCTCCATGTGCTTGTTACGTAAGGCAAAGACCCTACAGGTGATAGAGAGAAAGATCCAACAGATCATCCCCTATGCTAATTCCCAGATTGGCCAAAACAAACATAATTTCCTTTCATGTCTTGATGCATACTCAATAATCCAGGTAAGGAAATCCCAACACAAACAAAGGAATGTAGTGTTACTTTGTTACGTGCCAGGAGGATTGCCATGATTTTTACATCGGGGAAACGAAACAACCTCTGGCAAAGTGGATGGCACAACACAGAAGAGCTAACTTGTCAGGTCAGGACTCTGCAGTCTATTTGCACCTACAGGCCAGCGGACACTCTTTCAATGATGAGGATGTACACATCCTGAACAGGGAGGAACGCTGGTTTGAGCGCGGAGTCAAGGAGGCCATTTACGTGAAAAGGGAAAGACCATCTCTGAATCGAGGTGGGGGCCTAAGGGTACATCTTTCGCCATCTTACAATGCTGTGATTGCAACCATTCCCCAACTCTCTGTGAATGGTACTCATTGATCAGTGGTCTTTGATCAATGATCTTTGGATCAATGGGTTTTGATCAGTGGTTGTTGATCAATGGTCATGACAATTTGTATATTAATGATCAAGGAACTAACCTTACAGCCCACTGTTCATTCAGTGGGCTAGTTTCAGTGATTGTGCAAATGTACTGTTTATAAGGTTGCAGAAACCATCAGTCAGCTGAGACTGAAGAAGTCACCTGCTGAAATGAACAGAATCAACCTTTTGGAATTTCCTTTCATCAATTTTGGAAGAGTTTTCATCAAGGTCAGAGTAATATAGATATAAATTTCTATTTATTTAAGAAAAATGTTTGAAATAAAACCCAATGATAAAAAAGCTGAATGTATAGCCTTGAGGTAATGATAGTCTTTATATGGCTTTGTACAATAGTTTAGTATGAGTGTCAAATGACAAAGTATTCTATTGCCATTTCTCCATGTTTCATTTTAATAATAATAAAATAGACAATTTTATTGCTTACAAAATTCTATCCAGGTTTTAAAATCTCTTTAATTGTTTCTTTTTACCAGATTTTTTTTCTCCTAATTTAACCAAAGTATTGATGATAGTAGCGATGTGTAGGTGTCATCCTCTAAATCGTTGCCTTTACCTTTGATTTACTTTATCTTCCTTCTCACAACCAGCCTTGTTTTGACAGCAGCAACACTCCTTTAGCTGCTCTCAAGTACCTGAGGAAAACATTTCTCTTCCCAGAAGGAGGACATAGCTCTATCTCATACTGAATAGATAGAGAAAACGGGACATAGAGCAATGGGTGCACCATTAAGAAATAGCCTCTAAACTACATCTGACAATAGCCAAGATTGCACTTGAACCCAATTCATCGAGGTAAAGTGGCCATTTGAAGAGATGTGGTAGGGAATTGGTGTTCCTGGATTGAGACAGAGCAATACAGAGAGTGTAAGTTGTTTTCTATATCTATATGTCACTTCTGTTCACTGCTACATACTTTCATTGTAGGCAAGTCATAGGGTGAAGCTCTCTAACACTTTGGCAGAAGTATGCAAATTTGTCTGTGCATACAAGAGGCAGGAGAAACATAAAGAGAGACTGTCTAATTAGCACTGCTTTGTTCAACATTGTTACAAGCATTATCTCCTAGATTGATAACCATTTTAAATTGCAACCACTTTAAGTATCTTCTCCAATGGAAAATGCCTGACTTCTTTCTATGAGGCCAATGCGAGTACCAACTTTTCTTCAAATAAACTTAACTTTTTCCACTTATATAGAATAAAAGGGTCTGTGAAGTTAATCTGATATTATTTATCTGATATTTAAGGGGCCTTTTTTACCATTAAAACTATTTTTCACTAGCCTTTTGCATTGCCTCTGTCCCATGTTTACAAGCAGCGGCCAAGAGCCCACTAAACCAGCGGTCCCCAACCATTTTTGTGCCACGGACCGGTTTATGCCCAACAATATTTTCATGGACCGGCCTTTAAGGTGTCGCGGATAAATACAACAAAATAAAACTAGTACCCATACCGAAAAAAAGAAAATGTATTCATAACACACGTGAAAAGACCAAGGAAAACCGAGTTAACAATAAAAATGATAACAAAATAACGCTGAAAACCGATAAAACCCCTGAAAACTATACATTTCACACCTGAGCCTCAACTCTCGCAGCCCGGTACCAAACGACTCACGGACCGGTACCGGTCCGAGGCCCGGGGATTGGGGACCGCTGCACTAAACAACAGCTGCTTTTATGCTAATATTATGCTAGCTAATGTTAGACTTCACTGTCTAAAAAAACAACAACAAAAAAATGTCACGTTTTCCCCCTAAGGTGCGAATCTAATTAGATTCGCACATCAAATGAGAGTTTGTTCAGGCATTGGCCAAATGTGACCTTCACTGACTTATCAACCTTCGACACCTCAAGAGCATAAAAATTTTAAAATGTTTAAATATATTACAAACTATTATCAAATATCTGTTTTTTTAATTTCTGATTTATTCCTAAATGTTTATTTTATTGAAATACAGTGATCCCTCGTTTATCGCAGGAGTTACGTTCTAAACATAACCTGCGATAGGTGAAATCCAGGAAGTAGCCAGCTTTATTTTTTACAGTTATTAAAGATGTTTTAAGGCTGTAACAACTCTCACTATACACTTGATACGCTTTTCTCAGACAGGCATGAACATTTTCACACTTTTCACTCTTGTTTAAACACCATCAAAGTTCAAACCTTCGCAGCAAAATAAGTTCAGTGTTATAGAGTGAAACCAAAGATCAAACCCTGTTTTCAGGTCGAGAACATGGGAATAGAGCAGCTGTCAGAGAAATCAACATTAATGAATCAATGGTACGGAAGTTGAGGAATCAAGAAGAATGAGTTAAGTAAAGTTTGACTTATCTGACTGTTTTGTTTCCCTTAATGCACCTTATAATCTGAAAAATACGGTAACTTCTACCTTCATGTCCAGAACTCCAACTTTTTGTGCAATGATTAGAATCTTCCTCTGCCTTTTGGGTGCTACCGCAGGTGCCTTTCACGCTGCAAAAAGTTTCGTTTTTTGTACACAAATAGCTGTAGATAAACGATGGCTTAATGGGCCTTGTTTTTGCACCGTAAAATCAGCTTCTATTGGTCGAGTTGCATGATTGATCCCTCCTTTTAATCATTTGAGCCAATAGAATCACAGTAACGTCACTGCGTTTATGTCAATCCCACCAATCACAAATTGGCAGACAAAAAAATTATGTGCCGCACTGTACAGCCCTGGATTACGTGAATTAAAAAAATTATGAATTTTGAAGTAGACACAGCAGCTACAAGCTACAGCAGCAGAAGACCACACCAGGTTCCACTGCCAGAACAGCAAACTTTTGCTATAGTTTGCATGGACTCACCAAACTTGGACAAGAGAA
Source organism: Neolamprologus brichardi (assembly GCF_056152115.1). Classification (NCBI taxonomy): domain Eukaryota; kingdom Metazoa; phylum Chordata; class Actinopteri; order Cichliformes; family Cichlidae; genus Neolamprologus; species Neolamprologus brichardi. Next base: position 13,176,291 of record NC_142104.1, read on the forward strand.
TATTGTAAAAAAAACATGATTTCTGCAGGTGGTAGTATAATGGTGTAGGAAAGGTGGAGGTCCTGGCAGATTTCAATGCTGGGAGACAGCTTTGAAATCTGATTAAGACTCTGATTAAGAAATACGGCCTGTCCTATCTTAACCTCAGTGCCTTTTTGTTTTTGACCTTCTGTGATAACTACAGTTTGTCAACAATGAACACCACTTGACACTAAGAGGCCCTAGTTCACAAATTGATCATTGATTTTGAAATCATATCATATCAGTAATATCATCAAACCCATGTATTCACTGCCATTTAGTATTAATTTTTTAGCAAAGAACCTTGTGTAAAAAAATCTTTTAATAATATTATGTATTGTTCAAAGATTATTAAATCCCCATATTTAGTCAAATGTGAAAAGCTTTTGCTTTTCATGTTAGCTTAAAATACTGGATATCTATACTGATATGGACTGGATAATCGGTTTGAAGTGAAAGAATCCCACATTTTTTGATGGAAATGAAAATCATTAACCTAAAGCGGGCTGAATTCAAAGACATCCCAAACACTACAAGGGAAAATATGATGATAGAGGCTAGTCCATTTTGCACACATTTCAACTCAAAATGGTACTCAGCAATTTGTGTGGCCACCACATGGTTGTATCATATCTGACACATTGGGGCATGATCCTAACAAGACAATGCATGGTGTTCTGGGGGATCTCGTCCCAGATCTAGACCAGGGCATCACAAAGCTCCCGAGCAGTCTGAGGTGCAACCTGATGGATGAACTGGAGGATGTCGGACCCTCAGGCCACTCTCAAGAAGTCTGTTTCTGATTTGTTGGTCACCAGTCCCCAGCTGAAGGTCATCTTGTAGGGCTCTGGCACTGCTCATCCTGTTCCTCCTCAATATCTGCGAAGTTTAATTAACTAGACATTGATACTTTAATTTTTTGGGCAGTGTACTGATCTGATGATTATGGACAACTGCTGTCAGTGTATGTGCTTATGCCTGCTACTGAATATGCAAGCACACAAATTGCTGCCAGGACAAACTCTCTGCCTTTTTTCCCCACTGTATGTGAGTGCATTTCCTTTCATTTCACATATTCTGAGGAATAACAAAGACCACTGGAGCTAGTAAATTGGCAATCACACAAATATGCCTTCACCTCAATATTTAACGAGTTGAGCAAATTAGCCATACAAAGCAATCCACTGAGCCTTTGCTTTCCACTTTGCTGATATACATGCAGAGCAAAGCACCTAACAGAGAGCTCATTACAGCTGAGCCAACACTTCTAACACTGGATCGGTTAAAAGTACATTGTACTGTGCACACAAAAATTGAGAGAGTCACACACACACAGAGATGCAGAAATAGGTTAGGTTCACTGCAACAATATAACGTTATACCATATACACAAAATTCTACCCTCAAATGTGAGTTTGTATTAACAAACTACCAAAGAAACTGAAATACTGAATACCTAGTCTTATGTGTATGTGTTTGCAATAGCGACAGTTTAGATGATGATCATTTCTTAAATCAGTCAAATAACAGCAGCCCTTGATTGGTGATCCAAAAATAATGTAAAATAATGGAGGTATGTGTTTCTTGACTGTTAGTGAAAATGTAGACTGAACCTTGACAATGCTCTGAATCATACTATAACCTAATAAGCTTGTTAAAAACTGGGATTAAGGAAACACTTAATCTCACATGAAGGGTAGTTTGTTAAACAACTGATGGTCATGAAATATACCTATTAAACTACCAGTGGTGCATAGGGTGTTGCTCAAGAGTGTTAGCCAGATTATTATCACCCACACACACACACACACACACACAGCGCACATCAATTGATTTAAAAAAAAGGTATTTTGAAAAGCTGTCGACCCATTTCCTTTTAGAATTGCTTAATTTAGCTTAGATGGCAGATCAAACAAAATGAGGCAGAAATAGATTTTTCACTCTATTCCATGCAACTGTGATAATGAAATGCACTTGATTAATTGATTATTGGCAACTATAACAGTGTATAAAAAACATATAAACAGTTTATAACACTAGAAGTTTTGGTAGTTTACTGGTCAGAAACATTGAGGTGCATTTTGACACTGCCACAATGTATCAAGGGTGGCCATCCCAGCAAATTCACCTGAAGGTCACACTACATAATCCCCCAGAGAAATTGCAAAAAAACCCCAAGTACTACAACTCAAACCCTACAGGATTCAGTTAGAGTGTTAAATGTTAAAGTGACAGCACAGCACAGTCAGAAAAAGACAGAACACATATGGCTTGTTTGGCAGGGTTGCCAGAAGAAAGACTTTTAAAAACTCCAAAGACTCTAATAAAACATGGCACCATGGCTTAATTTGAAAAGATGCATCTGAACAAACCATAAAACTTCCGGAACAATGTCCATTGGATAGACAAGACCAACGTTAAAATGTCTGGTCATATTTTACAGCGGCACATTTGGTAAAAAACAAAGCACAGCAGTACAAACACCTCGTACAACAACTCATATCATCAACCTTCCATGGTAGTGCAAGGGTAGTGATTTGACAACAACCAATACTGCTACTGTAGATGCATCTGCTTATCAATTAAAACAAATATATATACTATGGACTACACTCTACTACATGGTACCTAGCTCTTGGGGCCTGTGCACCTTGTTGTCACTGAATCATCCATAAACTGCTCTGACTACCAAAGTATTCCAGAGTCAAATCTAAAGCTGTGTGTCCAACAGCTAAATTTGGCAAAAATGATCCTAATCACACTAGTAAAAAGCAATCAAGGTGTTGCAATGTCCCAGTCAAAGTCTAGATCTTAACCCGACTGAAATGCAATGGCTGGACCTCAAGAGAGCTATGAATAAACAATAAACTGAAACAACAATGTAAAGTAGAATGGACAAAGTTCCTCTAAAAGGATGTGAGAGACTAATAAAGCCATAAAGAAAGTAATTACCCACGTTTTTCTCTGCTAAAGTGGTTCTACAAGCGACTGAATCATGGGTTGTACTTAGCTTTCCACAAAATTACATAGAGTTCTATGAAAATCTTTTTTTTCAAATGACTGTAAATAATATATAATAAAAAGCTTTGTTTAAAAAAAAAAAAAAAAGTACTCAATTGGAACTGTTAATGGTCTTAAGGGTTCTTTGAAACATTCTGTTCAAAACCATGTCACAGGGAAATTTTCAGCATAAGAGTTCATATTAGTTATAGAGTCCCATTAGTTTTCTATTGAGTTACCTCCATACTTTTTGTTTATGAGCACCTGTATTTATGCAAAAATGTGAACAACTGTGTGTTTAAGCAGGAAAAAAAAGGTCTGGCAGAGAAATCCTTCTGTTTAAATACGATATCCCTGTCTAAACAACTACTCCATTTCAGTCTGAAGTGTAATCCTCTGCACTCACTCAACTAAAACCAATTCACAATGCTCGGGGGAGCTTTCTCCCACCCTCCACCTCCCATTTTCTCTCTTTTACTCAACCTTGTATAGATTCATTGCTTTCTCATACAAAAAGATCTATTTTTTTTTTATTTCAACAAAGATATAAAGGATAGATTGACAGATCAAGATTGATTCCACAATTTCTAAAAAAAAATTTAAAACTTTCCTTGCAGATCTTGTCTATAATGACATCCCTGCCCTTTGTTTAGACAAGTAAGAGGAGTAGGGCAGGTGGCAGAGGGACCTTTCAAGGTCACCTTATGTCCAGCTATGTGCTTGTAAACACCTGTTTTATTGTTGCATATGCTTCATATGCTTCTTTTAGTTGTTGTTGAACTTACTCACACATTTAGATCACATCAATTTGTTTGCGTATTCCCAAAAGTATTGATTTTGGAAGAATTATATGAAAGAGTTAGTATAGTATAGTATATACAAAATATACTATGTATGTTTTGTAGTTTCCTTACACAAAACTGTTAAAAATGTACATTTTATGATGTGACACAGCTACATTTTGTATTACAAGTTTTAAAAAATGTAAAACGTAATTTAAGACAGGCGTATAGTTTTGGTTGATTTAGGGCAGCAGTCCCCAACCCCCGCACCACGGACCGCTACCAGTCCATGAGTCGCTTGGTACCGGGCTGTGAGAGTTGAGGCTCGGGTGTGATTTTCAGGGTTTTTATTGTTAACTTGGTTTCCCTGGGTCTTTTCCTGTGTTGTAGTTGTGTGTCTTATTTTGAAAGAAATATTTACATGTTACCATAGTGAACAGAGAGCATTAAGGGGCAGAGAGGAGGATGTTACTCTCAATGTTGTTGGTGCAAGAGGACGCTGCTAATAAAGTTACACAGCGAATTCACGTTTATTATTATATTTGCAAAATACCACACTGTTTGTCTTGGTCGTATCATTTTATTTTGTTGTATTTATCCGTGACACCTCAAAGGCCGGTCCATGAAAATATTGTCTTACATTAAACCGGTCCGTGGCGCAACAAAGGTTGGGGACCGCTGATTTGGGGGCTCTTAGTGTGGGTATCATAATGGTGTTAGCAAAGATTTGGTAAGGATTCATAAGTAATGGTAGTTTACTGGTTGTAGGAAGTTTAGAAGTAAATACCAGTCTCCATTGTTTGAGTAAGCATTGTGCTTCATGGCCATGACATTGTTGCTTAGTAGAGTTCAGTCAGAACAAGCAAGGAAAGCAGTGCTTGTCCAGAGAAGTAAAATGAAAACCTAGGAAAGCTAAAGTAATATTACATAAACCTGTGCTTGGTTATGGGAGACTGATGGAAAACTGATAGGAGACCAGTGTGCTATGATGAATCTCTTTTCACTGCTCTGAGATCAGTTATAATCCATGCATTATTATAGACACACCAATTCCTATAAAAAAAAGAGGTGGCACTAGCAAATAAGCCAAGTGATTTATAATCTTGACAGATGGGTTTGTGCATAGGATTAGGTATGTGTAAAAACAGTAAAACCGAACAGGTTATTGCCTACTTTTTAAAGTTACAGTTGGCTAAAACAAATTTAAAAAACCCAGTTTAAAAATGACTTACTGTAAAAGTACAACATTGAAAGTTTATCATACCATCCACACTGATCCGCCTCAATATGTAGCCCACTCTAGCGTTCAAGCTCAGATCTGAAACTTTTGATTTGCTTTTCTTGTACTTAATAACATTTGACTTTGGAGAATATGATTCGTTACTGTAGACTAAACAGAATATAAAGCATTTAGAATAAGCTTGTTTTAATAGCAACAAATGTTGAGTGTAACAGATTCCAAAGTAATGTGTTATTATGATCACATTACATTTTTTCAATAATGCAGTATGTAATGTTACTGTACTAAATTCACTAATTACATCAGAGTTATGATTATATTGTTAGTTCCATTACAAAGGCTCTTTAGTTATCTGCGCACCATGTATAGAAAGAAAAAAACCACATCAATTATGCTTTTTTTCCTGACTGCTTATGCAATCAGCTGAATGTAGTTTCTGAAAAAGAAGGAAAGAATGACAGAAGGAAAATGGTGCTGCCATCTACAACTTGTAGATGACTCCACAAGGTGCATGGACAGAAACCACTGCACTATGCTCCAACAGTGGTAACTGGCTCACAGTTTGTTTTGGGGGGTGGTTTGACTAATGATTTTCAGGGCACACAGCAAATCTTGCTCTGCCTCTCAGTGGTCACCTGGATCATTGAAAAAGTAGTATCTTCCACCACAGTATTATTTGTGTACACTTACATTTTTGGAAATAAAAGAACTATACTTTTCAAAGATGTAGAAAATTCTATTCCAAGCTACAAAACACCCATTCCTTTCATCATTCCTTATCTTCATTTGGCATTTTTTCTTTCCCTGGCACTCTCTTTGCCACCCCAGTTCTTGGCGGTAGCCCTGCTTGCTGTCTCACCCATCTGTTTCCATTCATTAGGACAAGATCCGCTTCTCTGCTCTTCTGACACCTTTGCACATCAGGCTGCACAATATAATTAAACAGGGTTGTGGGGGAATGATTTCTGAGCTGAAGCTATCTTTTTCCTTTTCCATCTACTTTTGTTCTTCAGTTTATTGAGACTGCATTGTGTTACTCGAACTGAGAAACTACAATGTGCCTTTATATAATCTAGTGTTCAACATTCTTCTTTTTAGGTCATTTGGATTTTCATTTGAAGAAAACAACTTCTAGTACATTTTGTTCAAAGGTTTATATTGGCATGATTAATACTCTTTCCAATCTATTAAAAAATATAATAATGTCAAGAAACAAACCCAGATTTTTCCATGACATAATTATAACTTTTTAAATCATATCATGATAGACTAATGCAGTATTTGCCAATGCATGCAAAATTGGACTTTAGCTCTGTCAAAGGTAATGTCATCTACTGCTGTATAAAGTACAAGTCATACAAAAGTAGGAAGAAAATCAGATGGGTTCCATCGATACACAGCATAATTTGCCTCCTATCCTTTAATTCTAATTTTGTTTTCAATATAAATTATTTTGCCACTTGCAGAGAAAATAATTATTGTTAGGATAACTGGATCAACAATTAAGTGCTTTGACATTATAGAGGCTCATTAAAGCATGTATCTGTGATGCACCCACACAGACACACTTATTATGCCTGTGGGGGAGTATAGATTATGAAGAACAGGCTTTTCTCATTTCATTTTGACACAAATGTATGGTTTTTATTAACTTATTATTTTTATGCTCATTTTAAATTTAATGCAATATGTTGATTTAAGATTTTGCAAGATGAAATTTGAAAAAAATAAAATAAAAATGGAGAATACGTTATCACTTGTAACGTTGCATAATTAAATGACTCGGTAATCTCGGTAAATCTGTGCACACAAAGCGAAAAGCCAAAGCTATATTTAATGGTTACAATCTTTTGGCCCACAGGCAGCTTTTAGAAATGCTCAGACCACACACAAAACTACACCACAGGAAAAAGAGAGATAGAAGGAACAGTCGAGAAGGAGAAACGAGAACATTCTGACATTACACTGAATTACTGTCTGTCTCATTTGCAGACATACAGACACAGAGAGAAGCATATTTCTAATCACTTTCTGGGCATTGGGTAGTGACCACCAGCCAATATGACAGACTGGTGTGAAGGATTCCTGGGGTAGAAGGGCAGCTTGTGACCATGGGGAAGATTCTCTGCCTTGATTTCTTCATCAGCAGGTGCCAGGGTCTCCTGACACATGGACACATGCAGCCAGTTTGCACACAGAATAACACATATATATACACACTTGCACACACGCACATTTGATCCCATCCAAGTGAGGGTCTAAGACCTTGTGTTTAGGTTACATGCTGAGGCAACCCCTGAACTGTCCATATGATAATTTGGATATACACCTGACCTCAAATTTTTTTTTTTTGCCATTCTTTCTTGTAGGGTAGGGCAACATAATTGAATGTTTACAAATATTGATGAAGTAATATGTCCTGCAACTTGTAATGACCTAATTCTGATATGTTTTTGGTGCTCTAATTTATCAAATTATTTATTTTTTCTTAAGCAACAATTTGGTAACATTTGTCTTTAGTTTACCGGTTAAAACAATACTTTAGGAGGAGGGAAATGATATATATGGGGTAATTAAATTCATGCTTACAAGGAAAACAGCTTATTTCAGAGCTTGAAACCTAATTCATTAATTTATCTACCCATAAAGTGTCTCTTTTGTCTTTGGGAACTTGAGGATATCTCACTTGGCTATCTTCTCTCTCCCATGGTTTCTCTGTAACATACAGCATAGAGAGGGATGAGTGGCACAGGAAGTCCCTAAAGTAAATGATACAAACCATGCATTATGAATCATCACATAGGTAAACAAGACTCAGTGACCTTTTGGACCAGTGGTGGGGACAGCTGAAAAAAAGTCCCTCAACAGACCCCCCCCCCCCCCGCAGCTTTTATTTATTTATTACACCAGGATATAGGTGCACCAGAAGGGATGTTTAAGAATACAAATGTGTACTTGAAACTTTTTCAAAAAAAAAATAAAAAATAGATACAAATGGAATATTAATTTTATATTTTCTGCCTTATTTAGTCAGTTTATACATTGCTTTACTTCCCATTCAATAAACATTTGTCATCTGCCGTCTGCATTTTTTTTCCAAATTCATGACCACCATCAACCTCCTGAGGAGACTTTAGACAGTGTCCATGGCAGTTTCATTTTTCTAAGGCCAACGAGAAACTCTGAATGAAAGAATTAAACTGGTGAATTATTAGTCAACCCATGCAAACTGTTATCTTAAATGTAAACTAAGTAGTTTTTAATATTGGTATGTTTAAGGCAAAAACACATACCTTCATAATTTACATTTATTTTGTAAACTTTCTATGAAACTTTGTTGTCATATGATGCATTTTGAAAAATAAAATTAATATTTTTGACATCCAGGCAACTCTGAGGGGTAAAGCACTGGGAAAGCCAAAGGAGAAAGGATTTTATTAAATAAGACTATGAGTATGGGAATGAAATTTGGATTGGATTAGTAGAAGACCATTTGATCAGATTTAGACTGCGTAACTTTGTGAGTGATGTAAAATGTTTATCTCGGTCAGGTATAAAGAAGACACTAAATGTTCTTTTCTGATATAAAAATATGACTACACAACAAGAGCTGGGTTTCAGATTTCATTTGTTTGCCCATCACGTCCTTTTCACAAGTGCTAGGATGCCTGGCTGACCCATAGACCCTCCCGGGTTTCCTTAAGACACAAAATGAGGCTTATATTCAACTTTTAACCTATATAGCATTTATAAACCATATATATTTTAATGGACAATCAGCTTCCAATATTAGGTATCTGCTGATGCCACTTCATCTTCTCATTGTTTGTGTTTGCAGGGCTATTTCTCTGAACATCTGAGTCAGGCTAACACTGAAAAAACATAATCTCAGCAGTGACTATTTTTAGAGCAGTTAGTATTAAAGATTGATTCTTGAATGCTTGTTGAGCCAAACAGTGTGTCAGAAGTAAATATTAAAGTTGAGTTTAATCATGATTATGCCCTTCGTTTTAGAAATAGAATAGGTTTGGAACATAGATAAGCTGCTGATCCAATGGACAGCCAAGCAGCTTCTCACAAAGGTCATTTCATGGAGTGCTAATAGAAACCACCCATATATAGGCACATATATAATGTGCTTTGTGTGTGCAACTGTGTGTGTATCCCACCATTCCTCTTGTCAAAACTAAAGTTAGAAACATGTTTTCAAAAGCTTTCAGAGTTTTTGCTCACATAACTAACAGCAAATAAGTACAATTTATTAATATAGCATGTTTCATGACAAATATCACTAAGGTACAACACAAAAAAGACAAAACAGTAAAACAAAGTAACCAAAAAGCAAGTTTAAGAGGATGAGTTGTAACTGCTTTGTGAAAGAGACCACCGAGTTCACAGATCTCAAGCTCAGAGGGAGAAAGTTCCCATTTCTGTTGCAAAGGTTTCAGTGACCTGCTGGGGACATATGGATATGAAAGTTCTGTCATATATGCTGATGCTTGTCCATGCCGAGCTATAAAAGTTAAAACATGAGTCTCAAAGTGGACTCTGAAGTTCATAGGCAACAATTGACTAGTATGTGAGTACTTAAAAGATTTAGGCAAACACCTTACAGCGGTATTCTGAACAACCTGCAGAGGTTCTGGGGAGGTTTTCTTAAGACAATTCAAGAATAAATTACAATGTGACAGATGTCATAAAATTAAGACATAAACAACAATCTCCAGGTCAGACCATGACACAATGGAACTCAACTTGGGAAGATTACTTAACAGCAAACCAGAGATTTAAAATTGAATGTCCAAAGTGTAAACTGTTAGCCCTGCACAGCCACAGCCAATGCAATCTGAGATGCCAGAGCTTACTGAGCAGCCCCAGGCAGTTCAGCCTGATTCTCCTGCTTCTTTAGAGCTACCTTCGCTGCATGAACCCAAGTCTGTGGGTCCAACTCTGTCTGCGAGTCAAGAACCCGAGCTAGTGGATCCTGCTCCGTCTGTGAGTCTGGAGCCTGAGTCAATGGGAAGAATACTTTAAGGAGCTCACAAATGAAAAAAATACGAGACACTGTGGAGGACAGATGAAAGACAGTCAGGAAGTGCAGAGGATTAGTAAGGAGGAAATGAAGCTGCTATGAAGAGGGTGAAGAGTCGAAAGGCAGTTGATCTCGATGACATAACTATGGAGGTAAGATGTCTAGGAGAAAGGGCAGTGGACTTGTTGACCACACTACTTGACTCAAGATCAAGGGTGATGGTGCAGAGCTTAAGTAACTACAGAGGCATAAACTTGACGAGAAATACCAATGTATGGGAAAGAGTTGTTGAAGCAGGTTTAAGAAGAGGGATGATGATCAGCAAGAAAGTGAGCTACAGATGTGATGTCTACTTGATGGCTGATGAAGAATTATAGAAGTGTAGGTCAGAAGGAATAAGTACATAAGAGGGACAGCTCAGGTTGAGCAATTTGGAGACAAAGTTAGAGAGGCAAGTTGAGTTTGGACATGTGACCTCAATGTGCACTACTTCTCCAGTTTTGTATAAGTACTAAACTTTTCAGCAGTACACCAGTGGGACAATAGGAGACAATGTAGGAAAAACTATGTTTAATACAAATTAATTTAATACTATTAACTTGGGAAATATGAGATGATGGGCTTCTGACTTTTTCTAAAATAGGCTTATTCATCAAATACAGAATTTTGGAGTGTGTGGAATCAAAAGAAAAAAAATATGACTGCTTAAACCTAGAACCACAGTAGATGTAATTTTGACCCCATAGAAATTAATGTAAAGAGCTCTAAACTGCCCGGAGTAGTCAAAATTCATGTATGGCCTAACTGTGATTTGCTTACATGCTTCTAATTTCATAAATAATGAGTGCTAAACAATGCGCTGAAAACTACATTTTGTTGTTTACTTTTCAGCTGATCACCGTAAGGACAGTCAGCTGTGAATGACACAGAATAGTTCACCAGAGCTGCTGAGGTTACAGGCACTGCACTTCCAATTAATCAGCTCACCCATGGTGTCCACTCTAAGGGCATATTATGATTTGTTCTTGTGTGTCGTATAACAACATTTTGTCATAAGTGCCACTCAACTATCTGTCTTGCAGCCTATAATGACAGTTTTGAGAGGATAAGGCTGAGCAGGTACTGCCACATCTAATTAAGTACTCATACTCAAAATATTTATTTAATAAAGGATGTCAACTGTAAGATTACAGTACCATTTAGTAATTGAATTATCTGGAGTTAGAGTCCAGACAATAGCTACTGTAGTTATAAAACTCACATCTTCTTCAAAATTAGGTATTCACATTGGAATAAATGGTAAATGGCCTATATTTGTAAAGCGCATTCACACACTGGTGATGGCATGCTACATTGTAGCCACAGCTGCCCTGGGGCGCACTGACAGAGGCGAGGCTGCAGGACACTGGCGCCACCGGGCCCGCCGACCACCATCAGTAGGCAACGAGTGAAGTGTCTTGCCCGAGGACACATGGACCGAGACTGTCCGAGCCGGGGCTCGAACCGGCAACCTTCCGATTACAAGATGAACTGCCAACTCTTGAGCCATGATCGACCTAGATTAGATTAAAATAAACCAAAAAACTTCACTCACCATAACAAATTCTGCTCAATTCATATACTGTACTTCACTGCAGGAGATAATTTGCACAAGCAGCACTATCAATGTGGCACTGCTTGTGTGCTTGCTCCTTTTTATTTAGTAATGCATGCTGCAGGCAGGTGGCAGGACATGGCATGGTCACTCACTAACAACAAGTGCAAATCACTTGATTTTCTACAAGGAAACTGGAGAACATGAAATCTCACTGTGTCTGATGTTTGTGTCGCATGTGTGAAAACAGATTTTATTAGGTCATGGTAGTTTGTGTATATGTCTTTCCTGCATTAACTATTAAAATGATTCTTGAATTCTTGACGATCTGCACGAGATACGTTTAAGTGGAGGGTGAAAGGAAGCTGAGTGTGAAAGCAGAATAAAGGGCTGGGGTACATTAAGGCAGAAGAAGTATCAGGGGTTGGGAAAGGTATCAAGGAGAGCATTGCGACATTTAAGGGGTATTTTGGTTACAGAACAGTACAGAAGTACAGAACTGCTTTGTTCCCAAAGGAATAATGCAATTGTAGGAATTTATTTTATCAGTTGCTTATGACTGAAATGTCCAGCGTTGTGCGTATGACTCAAAATGTAAGAAATTGTGCTGTCAAATATAAGTGCCATTATTACGTAGCTGAACATGCAATAAATCCGCATGGACTACTAACCCAGTTCCTAAAGAAATATACGTTTCTGAGGCAGGTTTAGAACAATGGGTCCCTGATTAGCATCATGAACGGCAAAAATAAAATAAAAAAAAATAGAAAAGAAAGTTGTTGAAGGTATTTGTCTTTGTCATCTGAGTGGAAGCCCCACATTCGGGGCATTCATTGTTGTTCGGACTTAGTCCACTGGATGCATTTCCTGCACGGTTATCTGAAAAAACAAAAAAACAACTCTTGACAGTCTGACTTTACAAGACCAGTTCTCCTCACATTAAGTACAGATCTAGTGTGTAGTAGACAGTAAATCCACTTTTCAAATGCTGCAGTTGCATTTGTTAAAATATCCTAGAATATTTCCTGGGTTTATGTTGAATTACATACAACTATTTAGTGTGATCAATGTAACACTCAGTCATGCAAGTTGGACATAAGTACAGTAGCTGATGTAACATTCATTTGCCACATTAAAATAGAGTTGCAAAGTAGACAGCAACCCTGTTACCTGAAGTGCTTGGTTCTGCTGAGTTTGTCTATTTGGTTGCTTTAAAAAAAAAAAAGAGTATCATATATTTTACAATGAAACATGTCTGTCTCTTAGATGCTACAACATTTCTAAAGCTACATTATATTGTATCTACTTACCTATTCAAATCACTGAATAAAGGCATTCCGATCGCTTTCATGGCCACAGGTGTATAATATCAAGCATCTAGGCATGCAGACTGCTTCTGCAAACATTTGTGGAAGAATGGGTCGCTCTCAGGAGCTCAGTGAATTCTACCCTGGCACTGGGATAGGATACTACCTGTGTAACAAGTCCAGTTTTGAAATTTCAACTTTTAGCAATATTATAACAAGTGGAAGTGATAAGGAATGATAGAAACTTAGCTATAAAGTGTTAGGACATGTAGAATCACAGACTGTAGTCAGTGGATGCTGAGGTGCCTAGTGTGCAAAGGTCACCAACTTTCTGCAGAGTCAGTCACTACAGACCTCCAAACTTTGTGTCCTTCAGAGTGTCTCAAGAACAGTGCATAGAGTTTCATGGATTGGGTTTCCAGGCCAAGTTGCCTTACATCATCAAGTGCTATGCAAGTGCCAAGTGCCTCTAGAGCAGTGGAGACTTGTTCTCTAGAGTGAAGAATTGTGTTTCTCTGTCTGGCAGTCTGATGGACAAGTCTGAGTTTGGCGGTTACGACGAGAACAGTACTTGTCTGACTATAGTGTGCCAAGTGTAGTACAGATTTTAGTGTGGGGTCTAGTGTATGAGGCACTTTGTTCAGCATCCATGGAGATACTAAAAAATAATGTTGTCAGGTGTTGTCCTCGGTCACTTTGTTCCAGTGAACTCTTCAGGACACCAAGACATTTAGGACAATTTCATGCTCCCAACTTTGTGGGGACAGTCATGTTCCAACATGGCTGTGAACCAATGCACAAAGCAAGGTCCAAAAAGATATGGATGAGCAAGTAAGAGCTGCACATTGACCAATTTACTTGCGTTTTGTTTGTTTGTTTCTAAATAGACAAGTTAACTCATAGTGGACTCCATGTGGTTTATTTGAAGAGTTTTAGTCAGCTTTCAGCGCTCATTAAACAGAAATGACATTATACATGCTTCCTTTAGACAAACATGTAGATGCATGTCAATCTACAGTCTTTGTACAGTAGAGTCTTTTTACAAAATCTGATAGTGTATTATATTTTCAGTACCTATACTTTGAAGATAAATATAATTAAGAATAAATACCATTCTAAAATAGATATTTAAAATAGAATTGATTAAAGAACATTTTAATTAATGGGAATAAAAGACAAAAGTTTTCTTTATTAAATAAGAGCATAGGTCATTCTAATGACTACACTAATTCTGACAATGAATTCAACAAACACTTTGGACATGCAAAGGAATTCAACTGACTTCATCCCTCTTTCCTTCAGCTTGGCTGAACCCAGAATGACCTTTATGAATAATGAGGTATTCCAGTGGTAACCTTGACAACTGGTCTATGTTGTTGGCAGATAGGCACAGAGTTAAAGTAATTCAGATGCCGACATAGAATGCAGAGTGTTTATTTTACCCTCTGAATAGAGGGATGGAGGTTTCCTGATTAACACTGACAATCTAAAGAGCACAATGTGCAAGTACATTAATAATAAAAAACACTTAAAATGCCTGAGCATGCTTTTAAAAAGGGTTATACAGTCATGAAAAGATGTATGTAAGGTATATGAATGAACAATGAGGGAGGGATGACAGCAAGGTTAAAAGATATCTTGGCTTGGTTTCTTAAACTTCATTTGGACCGCTTGTCTTATTTTATAGCACCTAAGAAGAAATTCTACAAATTTTTGGGGGTATACTAATTAGTGAGGTTTTTTTTTTAGGATAGGAGGATATTTTAGTATGTACAAAGTGCATAATTAATAAGCCAAGAAACTTCCTTGGTGTTCAGCATTAATTACCTCTTCAAATTAACATATCCGCCCCATCATTTTCTCCCACTGTGACTTTAACACTTTAAGATTACAGAATACCCACGGGCACTTTCTCACAGGGACACTGAAAAGGTCATGAACCTAGAACATACATGGTATGTCTCTGTGGTATATAAAGGATAACTTTATGGTTATGACAGTATTGTGTAGGGTCAGGTTTCTGTCCCATCCCCTGTTCTGAATTCCCTGGGGATGGTTTGAGTTCTCTAAGTATATTGATCTGTTTGTCTATATGAAGAATGGATAACCAAAAGAACAAATAAAATCTATTGTAACATTAACTTCTGTTCATTTAACACATAAATAGTGATAAGGGAAAAAATGAATGGAAATTATTGGTACTAATGCCTGTAATTGCTCACTACATATCTGAGATCATGCAAAGGACATTTAACCATTAAACACTGATAACTTTTTTTTTCTTTTTTACTGCTATACTTATTGTAGATATTAACTTTCACATTTCTGTGCTTTTTATGTGTTTCTGTGAGTAATTGTTACTTAACTTGCTAAAACAAATATTTTTGCATGATTAATATTGGCAAAGCCCTTACTGGCAGAACTTGTTATGAGGGCAATAAAAAATGTGTTCAACACTAAAGCATTTCCTAAGGCTGCAAAATATTTACTGAATATTACTGAAATGAATTTCATTGACTTGTGCTCTGCATAGATGCACTGATGTGTGCCAAATGTGCCAAGCCAGTGTGCCAGCTCTGTGGGTGCAACTCCCCCAGTGTCAGATGACCAGGTTGTGAATCATTGATCTGAGCAAATCAATAGTCAGCACGTCCATCTCCCGTCCACTCTCAGTGGGTCACCATCTGTGTGTGTGTCCATATCCTGTCCGAAGCCATCGCAGGAGCCCATCAGCACACACCAGGTGGCTGCCATCTGGGTCCCGCCGCTTAACACACAGCATGGTTCTCTGTGTAGGAGAGTGTTGTATGTATGCATGTGCTTGCAAGATAGAGACTGACTACTAAATGTCACATTTGTGGGCGTGGATCCACAGTTACTATGTTGTAAGTGTTGAATTGAGTCCACACATGTGAAACCACAAAGGTGCACAGCGAGTCCATGCAGAAAGGTGAAGATTTCTGTAAAATGTGCGTAGACAAAGATACCCAGTTCCAGTGAAGCTGGGGGCCAGCACCGAAAAATGTTGAGTGATAATAAAGTGTTAACAAGGTGCTTGTTGTTTTGGCATGCCACTATCTTGATGACTAGGTGTGAAATATTTTAGAAGATAGTGTTTTGGTGCGTTGGTGTGAGTTTCTAACACTTTTTGACTAGCTCCCTTTCACACTCTTAAGTATCACAAGGCTTGCTGAATTTGTGGACTTGAGTCATGACACTTCACTACACATCACCTCATGCTTAGCTACCAAAATTGGGACAGAAGTCAACATATTTCTCCTCCCTTTATCTATTTGCGATATTCATTGTCATGCCATTTGACTTTGAAAAGGTACATATTTTGAAATTTACACAGATTTTTAAACCCCTACACATTTTTGACAAGTCTTTCTAATTCAACTTTATTTTTAACTACTAACTTCTTCACATGTGCTGCACTACATTAATGTATACTAATGTGCTGCATATTTTCTGGGCTTTACCGTACATGGGCCATCTTATTCTCCTCCGTCAAAGACACAAAGTTATTATACATACGTCCAATCTCTTCACAGCATTTCAGAACAACATATTAGGGATGCTTGGACACTCACAAATCAGAATTTGTCTTGTCACAAGTTATTCACACATAAAATAATTACATTCTGATCAAATAGTACCTAATGTAATTATGAAGCTTCTAATCTGCCATGCTCAAATGTAAAAAAAACAAACACACAAAAAAACATGAAATATCCAAATTATTATTGTGCAACTTTGACCATAAATGAAATTTACTTATTTTCAATTAAAATTACATTTTAATCAAACCTGATTTAAATATGACTGCACTCACCTACATAGTTCCTCGTAGTTGTCCACTTGCATATACGCATCCAAAACCCTGGACTTCAAACTTGTCAAAGAGCAAAGATTAATTTCCGTGTCAAATTGTCACAACTGTTGGCCTCAAGCCATGACCCAGAGACTGAACAGTCTTTATTGCCGAAAAAGTCTTCTGAAGGGTAAGATGAGTTCAGGAGTGCAACCAGGAGCATGTTCAGTGTCTTGGCATTAATAGAGTTTGCATTGGGAACGCGTTCCCTAAGGTCAGACTGTCAATGCAGATTTATACTGTAATGCTCTAAGATGTCAGAGGGAAGCAAAGCAATGTGTTCTATTCTGTGCCGGCACAGCGCACATAGAAAACACAATAGTTTTTGCCAAACCCAGCTTTTACTAAGCACCCACCGCACTCTGAAATTTGGCTCCCTGCAGTCTCCAAAAGTACTACGATTACAAATCCTAAACATATAATGAATGCCCATCGCACATCACAGATGCACAAAGAAAAGTGGTTCTAATGTAGCCGTGCTTTGTGTGTAGAACTAGCCAGGGAGACAACTTTCTGAGAGAGTTTGTCTAAAATCGCTAGCCCCGGGACGTTGGGCTAGCGATTTTGCAAGCCCTGATTAGGTATGAGTTTTGATTAGGCAGCAATTTAATCCTCTTTATTTCTTTACCATAGAATGCATATAAGAATATAGAGATCTTTGATCTCACCGATTTCTTTGTGGACTCCCATTTTGAGTTTAGCATTTTGACTGTTGTCATTCCAGTTCTGTTTAGGAGAAAATATTGCCATTTTGCATGAGAAGGTGAAATGCAATGATAGCAGCTAATTTTATCAAGCTTGAAATCCAGACTACATGGATGCACATACACCTTCTAATTAGAGCTAAGCAATATAATAAAGTACTAGACTTCCAGGGATTTATAAGTACTGTTAGTAGAAGGCTCTGTAAAACATGTGTTCTGTCAGATAACTTCAGTAAAAATGTTCCAAAGGCACCAACACCACAAACATGGTTCCATGACTGAGATTAGCATAAGTGACACTTAGCAACCAGCCTTGAGTGGCTATTGGAGGTACTTTAGCATTAACATTACCCTTTCATCAACAGAAGCTACTTATACTTGATGTAAGAATTATATTAATATATTTAGAACTTTTCTTTTTTTTTTTAAAGGTTTTTTTATTGAACCTTTATTTAATGTAATTAATAAATTCTTATTCTTAACAAATTCTTATGCATATACTTCTCAAATAACATTATTTAGATTAAATATTAAATTAAATAATCTTATTTGAGCTTCAATGATTCAATAACTCTTTTGGTTTTCAGTTACATCTGCAGTTGTACACATTTACGTACATAAGTGCATAGGTTTTATGAAGGTTTTATTTTATTATATTGTGTTGTGAGTAAAAATCCAACTTCTGTCTATAAGTTGATTAACCTACACATTTTAGGCAACCAACCATTGTATATAACCTTTCTGCATGATTTCCTCCTCTGCTTTATCCATCACTTGGGATGGGAATTGTTAATCTGCTTGTTGGTTCCACTTAAACATGCATAACAAACTGCTGATTTTAATTTGTGTGTCGGAGGAGGAAAATAACAATGCAATCTATAGCATGGATGGACATAATCTTTTTTATAATACACAAACGCACGAGAGTGCGATTGTAAAGTGGGAACTGCATCCCGGACAGAAACAGCTGCATTATGCTGCCAAAATATATTTGACTTTTTGCAAGAACCTGCATAGACAGCATTCTAATGCTAAGCTAGCCAAGAACCCAGAATGACATTAAAACTGAGTGAAGACTGTCCCCAACCTGACAGCCAGAACCTGTACTTCAACAGGTAACAAACTCATGAACATCATGCTGCAGCACAAGAAAGATGGCAAATACCTCCAACATGCACAAACATTTGATGCAGAGCATGCAATGCATTTTCAAAAATGTAATGTCTTTGATATGCTGCTCAGCAATGGTGGTCACTCTCAAAGTAAAGCCAAAGAGAACCCAATGAAAATCAATAAGAGAATCGATAAGTGATATTGACAATGGAATCACAGTCACTAAATTCTTATCACTTCCCATCCCTATCTATCACTGACACAGAGCATAATGTACCACACAATTCTCTGCATCTTGTATGGGTGTGTACCCCATTCCGTCTTCAGTGCAGATGTTTTAGGTGTGTATAAATTAACATGCACATGCATACAAGTCTGTTTTGTATGTTATCCCAAATCCCCAAACACCGCTACCTGCTATCATAGTAGCAGTTACACAGGCTGCGCTTTGGAGCAGAAAAGTAAACATACTGTGAAAGACTCTTACTCCCTTGATAAAACTTGCAGTAACCATACATCACAAGAAAGTGACCTGAAAAAAAAAGAGACATATTCAGGTTCATAGGCAAGGGTAGTTTCAGAGCCTGGTTTGGCTTTAGTCTGTGATTACAGTGTAAAAGTAAACAATTTCTTAGGTCTGCAGAGAAAATAAGAGGCACACTGGCGTTGTCCACTGCAGGTCTAATTATAAACCATAAATTCCTCATTCACCCTGCTGGGGCCTTTGTTTTGTCATTCAAGCTCAGGTCTTCTACCAGAGTCCTTGAAGCTTGAGGGTTCTGCTTAGTATCTTAGGTGTCCCTAGGACTCCGCTCTTCTGGATAAAATTCTCAAATGTCGTTCCTAGAATCTGCTGGAACCCCTCCCTAGTCTGGGGTGGGGGGGGTCCAATGCCCTAAGTGTTTCGATTAACATGGAGACCACTGTAACCTTCATCTTCCACATCTTCTCTTGTTCTTCTCTCATCCCTTGGTATTTCACGAGCTTCTCAAGTTCCTTGTTCCCGATGTTGCTATTGCTTAGTATTGATACATCTATCACTGTGGCTTTATTCCTCTGCTTGTTCATCACTACTATTAGCTATTAGCCATAAAGTTAACATGCAGAACAATTAGGATTCAAAGAACGCAGAGATAATCCTTTCTACCTTCCTTTTTGTAAAATAACCTGTATTAGAACATTGCATGCAAAAAGGAGTAAATATGGCAATGAGAGATTCAAATTTAACACTGCCTTTAGGTAGTGAACAATAATGGGCTATTTCTTCTGTGCTGATCGCTATGTGTACTGTATTGATAGTGGTTGCTAGGTTACAATAAAAACAGAAGAGTTTTGGGGTGTAGTACAACATTTGGGTCTTTGCCACAGACAGTATAAAAGATTAAACTGCATACTCATTGCCTAACAACACATCCTTGTACCTTCCACCAAGGTGATGACAGTGAAAAACACTTATCTCGAGGCTTCAAAACGTCACCCATTGGTTTATGTTAGCTGTGTTAATGTGTCATATTTCAAGCATAGTATAACCAAGATTTACAAAATAGATTTTTTTTTCCAAATTCAGTATTAATTGAGTGGCTGAGCAAGTGAACTAGCAGGAACTTAACAGAAAGCCATATTCCATGGATTTCTATAGGACTATACCAGTGGTGTCCAAACCCAGGCCTCGAAGGCCGGTGTCCTGCAGGCTTTAGACGTGTCTTTGATCCATCATAGCTGATTTAAATGGCTAAATTACCTCCTCAACATGTCTTGAAGGTTGTATCCCAATTCAGGGTCTGCAGCCTTAAAGGCCGCATTTTAAGGCCGATTACGTCACAGCGACGCGACGAAGGCTGTCCCAATTCGGAGGCTGCTCGAAATGCGGCCCTCAAATGCGTCCTTCATTTCCCTGAATTTTAAGGATGTGGCAGTGTAGACTTCGTGGCCCAACATATCCCAGAATGCATAGCGCGGCGGTGGGTGTGGATAATTTTGCCGAAACAAAGCGGCGGATGAGGGGCGCGAGAAGAGTAAACTTTAAGTACTGAATATTATGTCACTTATTTATGTGAAAATGTTTAATAACGAAGAACATTAAAACATTACTGTTGGCCACATGTCGGCAAAGTTATGTGACATTAGTGACGTTTGTACTAACTTGGTTTTAAAGCCTTTACTTTAAAATATACGCTGTTCAATAGCTGAGCTTAATCTTACAGAGAATGATCAAAGCTCATGTAGAAACAAACAAACAAATGAACAAAAGATTTTCTCCTTCATTTCTGTCAAACAATGCTGTATGAAACGTTTCCAGCTGTTAGTATCATGGTTGCTAGGCAACCTGGGCAGCGCGACGGAGGCTAGACCGTCCCATTTCACAAGCCTCTCACTTCTGGCCTTAGCGGTCTTTGAGTACGCGGCCCTTGTGGACCGTTAAGGCTGCGTACTTTAAGGCTGCAGACCCTGAATTGGGATACAGCCAAAGCTCTCCACAGGCCTGGTAATGATCCAATCATCTGATTCAGGTGTGTAGACCCAGGGTGACATCTAAAACCTGCAGGACACCGGCCCTCAAGGCCTGGAGTTGGCCAAGCCTGGACTATACAATGTATGTCTTTTTGCAACCACAGCTATCACCATCTGTTGGTCTTTAGATAGAGTGCGAATTATTTTGACCTTAATTTTCCTGATGTGGCAACTCTATCCATGTTTTCCTGTGCAGTCCTGACTTCCAAATCTTGATTGGCTAATGTGTGGGATAGAACAGAGGAAGGAGCAACAGCGGAGCTCACCGGTAACTGGAGAGCCACGAAAAACACCTCAAACATAAAAACAATACATTATGAAAAGCACAGAATGTGGCTTGAGTGGACACTTTTCATTGTTTTTAACACTCGTTTTTGCTTGAGCTTTTTGTCTGTTAAAACGTTTGAGCAACCAACAACAGCACAAGCAAGAGTGGCCCACGGGCCATTTGTACATTACCTCTGACAGCAGAGCTCACTGCAGACAGATGGGCAGTGTGTGGGGTGGAGCAGACAACAAACATGCTACTTCTGCTCAACCATAAAACCAGCTGTAGCTTTCTTAGATTTGTGTTTTTGTGCCATTTACCAAATGTTAGGATACTAACAATACTACCTTAACAACCTAATTAATTCAATAACATTTGATTTGTATTTGTTGGTGAATGCTGTGTTGTGCTGTGTGTTATGAGCAGGTTGGTTTCTTCATAACACTCATCTGAGTTATATTGTACACAGCTTTTTTTTTACATGCAAAAAAAGGTCTTAAAATAGCAGGTGGTGAATCACATGCAGAAATATGTAGAAAATGAGTGACTCTCTGTGTGTGTACACATGAGCTTGTCAGTGGATATTTGCTTCGTTTTCGCAGTTTCACAAGCTTAAGTGACAGGGTCGTATGCCATCTTCTTCTCTCCCTTCTTTAGGTGTCAAACTTGGACAGGAAGTCAGGGAATTTAAGCCCCGTGCTTCCTGCCAGTGTATGACTCAGTTATCGTTCAAGCACAGCTGTTTCTGCTGAGAAATGTTGTCATCTCCCTTGTTGCTAGGATTATTTCGATTTAGGTATCTGTCACGCACACTGATGCTGAGGCAGAGTTCATAGAAATCTGGAGGAAGTGCACTTATTTAAAATTCAGACCCGCAAAGTGCATATAAATTTAACAGTTAACCAAGCTACATTTTAACATACAAAGAGGTTTATAATTCAACAATTCATGATTTTAGACTCTGGCACCAAATGAATTTTATGTGATATGATCAAAAATTGCCGTTACACATAAACAGAATTAAACATGGCCTTGTAAATGCAACAGGTGCCAACAGTAACTTTCTTGCTTGACTTCAAACTCTGAACATAAACACTCATGTTACATACGCTTTTGAGGGCACTTGCAAGCACACTTTTACTATGGGGCAATACTATCAGACTGTGTCACATCTGCTAAGAATTAAAGGCCTGGGATCAGCCAACCTTCATTTTAAAACATTAGGTGAGAAGAAAATGTATTATATTTCAAAGAATTTCCAAAGTATCTCTCATCTTTAGACCCCCCGGCTATTAATTTTGGCTTTACATTTATGCAGCTGTTAATGAGGATTTTTCAGTGAAGGATAAATAGTAGATATTATTTTAAGAATTTATAACCAGTTAATCAAACTTTCTGAAAAATCCACAGGAGACACAATTATTCTAAATGATTATTAATCGTCTTGAACACAGAGACAGTCTTCGATTATATAAATTTTTGAAATTAATGTTCATTGGCATTAAAAAGTAAAATGTGTATGAATATTATTGCATTCAGTAGATTTAGACAAATAAAACATACTTCCTGCTAAATGATAGAAATATACAAATCTATATTAATTGTACACCAGGCTATAGTCCTACTATTTACACTAACAGACTATGAACTTTTAATATTTAAAGATTGAACAGCATTGCATTTAGAGACTTGTAGAGTTTGTAGATTTATCACAATCTTTAAATTTCATGGTTTACTCTTTGTACCACTAACCTAGTGGAAATTGATCTTTTTATTTTTAAAAAACCATTTAAATCATAGCAGTTAAAGAATTATAACTCTAAGATAGACATGCTCTCGATCAGTAATCTGTTCTGAAGGATGCTGATAACATGATAACAAAGTAATTATAACAGGTTTTCATAGAATGTTTTTATTTTGTACTTGAAAACTGATTTGTTTGGTATTTGCAGCCAATCTAAAACATGATTAAGACTTGTTGCTGTTGCTAAATAAATGCAAAGACATATCTTAGACATTTGTATAAGGCTTGCGTGGTTAACATGCAAGTGTTTTTCTCACCTCCGCCTCCAGCTCAAACTAAACAGTTTTTTCAGGTGCTGCCAACAGCCCGCTTAAGGCAACGTTTGTTTCTTTCCTTTAAGTAAATGGGTTATCATTATCGGTATGTTCATCTCAGGCAGGTCATTTAAAACTAGCACAAGGTTAATTAATTAATCAAGCTTAATGGAGGACCTTTAAGAATCTCATGAAGAAATATGTGTTTTATAAAGACCTTAAGAAATGTGGCCTTACTCTTCGCCAGGAGTTTATTGATTGGGCAACCTCATTCTTTTTAGAGGTCTAAGTAACTTTTGTGGGTGTAAGTGAGACGTACTCGTTCTCTTTTTATTCCCTAATCAGATGATACGCAATTAAAAATGTAGTTTTTAAAGGGTAAAATATTTCAGTGGATATTATGCAAACAAATACATTGCTTGTCCATAGTTTAAATAGTAACTAAAAAAAAATCATATATTAATCTATCAGGATCTAGATTTGAACAGTGTGTCAGATACATAGTTGCCCATAAGGACTTCAATATTTATATAAAAAAAGAAGCAATCTTTGGGGAAAGCTAGGGCAGTTCCCTTATTTATTATTAGTAGCGGTTACAGAACTTCACAGAGTACTTTGTGTTGAATGATTCATTTATCAGTCCAAATTAATTTAACAGCTTCAATTATCCTCACAGCTGTAGATGCTTTATTTAAACAAAAACCATTACTATATTTGGTTTATTGGAAAACAATCAGTATGTTCTTTTTTCTGTTCTTGTTTTGTCATTTGCGATAGTGCTCAATCATATATAATATCTCTTATAGATTAAAGTTCAGAAGACAAAGAAGCTTTCCCTATATTTTCTATACTTCTGAACATGCTAAGTGTCTCAGAAATGTACAGTCAAAAAGCAATTCCCAAGTATAGGTAAAATATTGAGATTTTCTTTCCATCAGAATCAAAATAACTCCAGCAAAGCAAGGGTTAAATGATATTTTAGTGCCATTATTTTGCTCATGATCAAGTGAGAAGCACAGATGATGATTACACACTTGGTTCAAAGCATCACAGAGACTCCTGTGGTAATTCATGTGTTTGTTGATTTTAGCTCAGCTTTTAACACTGCACAGCTGCATATCTTAATGCAGTGGATGCTTTGTTCTTCTTGCCACACTATGAAAGAAGTGTTTAATTATTTTTCTTAGTTTGGAGTATGGCTAATAACTGTCAGAACCAAGATCAGTCAGCATCAGCGCTCTCCAGGGTTGTTTCTGCTTAAGCTGTCAAACGTGTCACGTTCTCTTATGACACTTGTTCTTGGCTTGAAGCACAATAACAGTGGTTTGTCATATTGCCTCTTTTAAGTATGCATTTGCAAATTGCCGTGATAAGCATGCGCTGCTTTGTGAGTGAATCCATTCCAGGTTTAAAACATTAAAACTGCCTAATATTGTGTAGGTCACCTTGCTTCAACCTAAAAAACACTGATCTCTTGAGTGATGGACACTGGACCTGTGAGCATACTGCAGGATTTCTATGGATAAATGCCAGCTCATCACCATCAGACTGGGATCTGCAATGTTGGAAACTCAGTCACGTTTTTTTGTCACTGTTCCTGGACACTCTTATAGGGTTTGTTTATATGTAGGGCTATCGGTCTGCCTCAATGTTTAGGTGGGTTGGAAAACTCAAAGTAACATTGACTTAAATGTTGAGACCTAAGGTTTTCCAGAACAACATAGGAAGATGTGTGTGATTTTAATGTTGAGACTGTTCAAATATGCAGCTATTTAATCTCTTGCGTCACTTTTAATGAATTTGAAGTGTCTATGATTTTTATCCTTTCAACAAATATATTTTCATACTGACTTTGGGTTTTTGGTGTCAAACACAAGCTTGTGCAAGATGTGGGATAGCAAAAAAGCATGGTTTATATTCAAACTCGGCACAATAAGCTATTATGTCCTGGGGGGCTTCAGTGCAGCATATTGTTTGAGGCTAAAATACATTTAATGATGAAATAGAAATTAATTTTCTTCTTTGGTAAATATGTTTTTTATTGTAAATGTGTGGGACATGTCGTCTACCTGATGGCAGGAAGCTCCGTTTTGTTTCATGATTTGTAATTATGGTGGATCAGCTCAGCTGTGAATCCAACTTTCCCCACAGGGACAATTAAATGTATTATCTCTAATCATAATATGTACCTGAACTTTGCAGTCACAGTTGTGCTGTCTCACTGCGCCTGTGTCTGGGTGCAGACTGCATGTTGTCTGATTTTGTGCAGTTTCTGGAGCAGGCAATTAAATACTATGTGGCATAGCTTAAAGAAAAATCACATATTCATACAACCTCTTGCCACAAATATTTGTGTCGTTATGACAAAATTTTATGTCAAGCATTTTCAAAATTAAGGGGTATATATTCCATATTTATTTCCACCACATCAGTCCATGTTTACAATATGTTAAAGGTTAATTGAAGAATTTTGGCAAAAACACTTGTTGAAGTGATGCAACATGAACTGCGGTCTCTGGGGCACATCATATTTTACACTGACACTATATGTAAATTGAGCTGCACATTTGTCAAATGCATGTATGGGTTGAATAATTGTGAGCTGTCCTCTTCAGTTCAAGTGTCATCGTAGAGCTCAGCATACCTTCCAAAACATGCAAATTAGACAATATGACTGGAAAGATCCCCCCAAAAGGGACTGAAATAACCAAGTTTACTGTTATAACATTGTTATATAATACCACCCTTGTCAGAATTAGAAATAGTGGGCCTTCACATCTTGGGGAAGGCATCATCAGTTCCAAGTACTTTGCTGATTTTCAAACTAGCTAATTAAGCTCAGATGGTAAGAAGACACACATCATCCTTGTGTAATGCACTGGCAGACACTCTTACTTGTTTCATAAACATAAGAGAGCATCCCACCGTGAAATGAAAAGGTGTCCCTACTGGTAAATGTTTGGTTTGTTTTCCATATTAGCATGCAAAGTGTAATTAAAAATTGAAGAAAACTACCTGCACGTGGCCTGTGAAATGGAGTGTGCTGATGAAGCTGCATTAAAGCATTGATTTTTAATTAGCAATTCCCAGGTGTGACATGAGCTGAAACGTGAGTCTGATTAAATATGGTCTCTCGTTTCAACTCACTATTTACGATAAAGACATTTTTCAGTATTTAATAAATTATTATTAATGTTAATAATCATCTCAGTTTTGTTAGTATAACAAAATATTGTAAAACATTTAAGTGTTCATTTCCTTTTCATTTGAATACCATACCCTCCATAAGCATATTGCTTTCTTGTCAGTGGCTTAATAAATATACAATGGTGACAACATAATGGAGCACATTATTCTTCCTTCTTTCTTTATATCCATTACCATAATATAACTGTTGAACTGTTGTGATAAAAAGGGGATCCTGGTAATGAGAAAATCATACTTTGCAGCAAATAATTATTGAATATATAGTACACGCCACTCTAATCTACTTTCTGTGTTATTCATCCTCAGGCTTTCATAACATTGTTGTGCTGCTGAAACATTTGCTAGAGTGTATTTAACCTACACTCATTTCCAGAGAATTGGCTTGGTAGTTTGCTAAGCCAACAGTCGTTTCTCTTCCACATCACATCCTCTGAATGCATGCTGTTTGTTTTTCCCTTTCATTCTTAGCTCAGTCTGGTTTTGTCAAATGTTCAGCCAGAATTTCAATCAGAATAAGAGGTAAACTTACACTGAAGCAAATGATTTAAATATCCTATGTCTGTGATATAGCATACTCACACATGGACACATTTGTTGCACACTGCAGGTTTGGAAGGCCAGGCTGGCAAACTAGAATGCTAATGGAACAGTAAGTATTTAAAGTATAACAGTCCAAATAAGTCATGCTAATCTTTATCGAACCGGGAATGAAGAACTTGAAAAAGCTCATCTTTATAGCACACACGCAAACACACACACACAATCTTATTAATACAGTAATACCATGCATAAATATGTTTGTGTACATAAGTACATGCACAAGTGCAGTCAATTGGAAAATTGTTTGCTGGTGATTTACTGCGTGTGGCTCGACAGACTGGTTAAGAGACAGTAAGAAAAGCAGCGGGTGTCTGTTTGAATGTTGACAAATCCCTGACACTTGGACAGTTTGTTATCTTTCCACCCGTCTCCCATAGTGTCCCATCACACACAATATCATTTTTTTATATTTTACATGGATGGATTATGAAAGTGTTCGCTGAATTCACAGACGTTAAACAGCACAACTTCAATCTTTCAGCTCAAGAGAAAGGTCTAGTTGGGCTTGTCAGGATTTTCTAGCATATAAAATATTTTTAAAAGTGGCTAGCGTGCTTGTCTTTTATTTTAATCACCAAATTTAAGCCAACCCTTCCAAGGAACGAATCCTATTTGATCCTGTGTTTTTGTTATTAAGAAGGCCACTTCCCCTTCTCCTCATGCATAATGCAGACCAACAAAGCTGCTGGCACAAATTTGAGTTCAAGACCATCAAGGACAAGAAGCTGCCTCTACAAATACACAAATTCCATTCATCATGCATCATGTCCTTAGTTTTATCCTGAGTGTTTTTGACAAGATCAGAAGTAACAAAGAACAAATAATTTATTACAGTACTTTTCTGATATTCGGCTGAGTATTTATTATTATAGTACTATTATATTAGTATTTATTTTTGAGAAGAGTTATTATTTCTGGTTCACTTAGTGCCTTTTCGACATAAAACTGATTTGAACCTAAATAGCCGGAATAATTCATAAAAGACAATCTTATTTTTGTGTCCATCACCATTACTTTGACTAGGCCAATCTGAAACCTTCATTTCTTATTTTTTTTGTTTGTTTTTCTAACCATTCAGAGGTGGATTTGCTGTTGTGTTTCGAATCATTGTCCTGCTGCATGGCCCAAGTACGCTTTATGGGCAAGAACTGCTGATCGGATATTTTCCATCAGTTTTGTCACGTAGAGAGCGGAATTCATGGTTCCATCAATTACAACAAGTTGTTCCAGTCCTAAAGAAGCAAAGCAGTCCCTTTTTCAAAAATCTTAGAGATCATCAAGATGTTTTTGCCCTGGAACTCCTATCTCCCATTTTTTGTCCAGACTCTTTCTTCTTGTTGAATCATGGATACCGACCTTAGCTGAGGCAAGTGAGACTTGCAGTTCTCCCGATGTTATTCTGGGTTCTTGTGTGATGAGTCATTTATGTGCTTATTTATTGTGGTAGACGTACCACGACTGGGAAGGTTTAACACTGTTCCAAATTTTGTCCATTAGTGCAGCGGTCTCCAACCTTTTTTGCGCCACGGACCGGTTTGTGCCCGACAATATTTTCACGGACCGGCCATTTAAGGTGTCGCGGATAAATACAACAAAATAAAACTAGTACCGGTTCCGAAAAAAAGAAGATTTATTCATAACACACGTGAAAAGACCCAGAAAAACCGAGTTAACAATACAAACGATAACAAAATAATGCTGAAAACCGATAAAAACCCTGAAAACCATACATTTCACACCTGAGCCTCAATCTCTCGCGGCCCGGTACTGGTCCGAGGCCCGGGGGTTGGGGGCCGCTGCATTAGTGGATGGTGGCTTCCATCGTAGTCCCAAAGCCTTAGAAATGGTTTTGTGACCCTTTTCAGACTGATAGAGAGACTTTGTTTCTCACCTGTTTCTTTAGATTGTGGTATGATGTGATGTGATGGTATGTATTTTTGAAATCTTTTAAATTATGTCACATTGTCAAGACAGGTTCTATTTAAGTGATTTCTTGATTCAAGTCTAGCATGAATCAAGTCTGGTGTGACTAATGGTGGGGTGGGGCTTATTTTTTCACACAGGGCCAGGCAGGTTTGGATAGTTTTTCTCCTTAATATATGAAATCATTATTCAAGAACTACATTTTGTATTTGTTCTTGGTCTAAAAGTTTTAAGTTGTTAGATTATCTGAAAATAAAGCAAGGACTAGCAGCAGTGATAGAAAATAGGGCAGGATCCCCCCCAGAGTCTAGATGCTGGTAGTGATAGAGATAAAGACGGAAGCTTGGGTGGAACTGTGAGCAACTTGGGTGACAGAGATGGAGAGGAGGTGGGTTGCACTATTGAATCTGAAAGGGAGACAGAAGAGCAGTGAGATTTCAAGTATACAGAGTGGAGGCTGAAAGAAGGCAGGCAGAAAGGTGATTGGACTAGAGCAGGGGTTGGCAACCTTTCTGATGATAAGTGGCATCTAAAATTTCCTCAGAAGTCAATGTGTCATATGATTGCATTAGCAATAAATGTAATAATACGCTATATTAACAGTTACACACTATATATAAAACTTTATAGAATTATATTTGTTCGCAGATGTTGGCAACTATCAGCGAATAGTTATCAGCTATTTTGAAACAAAAAAAGACAGTTTTTATCCATAACAGCAAATGAACAACAGAAAATGCAAATGCTATTTATGGTCTGCTCACAACAATGATAAGAAAAATAAACTGGGTCAATATGGCTGTTTGTTAATACAGAGACACACATGTTAATGTGATCTCTGGTCTCCCACTCAGGCACACAGATCTCCGAGTGTCCAGCATTCAGAGGCTACCTGAGGACACTCTTCGTGTGAGAGAAAATCTGCTCACACATATATGTAGAGCCAAATACTGTCAATAAGGCCTCTGCAATGTTCTGAAGACAGTTAAACTTGTCAGGTAGTGATGTCCAGCAGGTGAAAATGCAAGCTCCATGAACACGCACAGCTATGGATTCCAGCTGCGTTCGTAGTTCTGCAAACTTTGACCCCCACAGAGTCGAGCTCTTCAGTTCAATCAGCTGCATTTCAATGTCCTCTGTGTCCAGCCACTTAATGCGAGACAAATTCAGCTGCTCATTAAACCTTTCTGGTTTCATCAGAAAAGAAAACATTGGTCCATACACCTGAAAGTCCTGAAAACGCATTGTGAATTCTGTCTTGAGTCTACGGATGTATCCGTGTATTTCCGTGGTGCTGATGCTGCGCTGAGCAGACAGCTCCTGAAGCATTTGAAGTGTCGGAATATGGAAATTTCAACATCGCTTGAAAAAACTGCCAGCTAGCAACGTCACTCTCACCAGTAGGCTAAGCTATTTTTAGCCAATTACCAGATTCATTATTATGAATCTGGTAGTTGGGGTTGTTAGCTAAGATACCATCGGCACAACTAATCTGTCTATCCGAGCTAATTTGCGATGTGCACCGCTGGCCCAGCCATTTATTATTTAATGCACCTTCTCAGATTAATTCACTGCATGTCGTGCCCAGGGCTGGACTGGGGGAAAAAAACCAGCCCGGGCATTTTGACTAGAGACCGGCCGACCAGGTTAAAGCCTTTGAATGAAAACGAACGCTGTTGTGACAGTGATGTACACTGTCTTGTTGGTATATGTATGACTTCTATACATTTTACATCAGATAAAAACTTTGGTTGTGAGCTTCAGATAATTATTTATTACAAGCTAGACATTTTAAATGAGAATGAGAAAGAAAAGTATTTCTTTCTTTCCCTGTTAATGTCCTACATGGACCCTGGCAAAACTTTGATAGATCCGCCCCTGCACAGTTACCAGCTGTCAGCTGTGTAGAAAAGGATCCTGGTGTTATTTGTCTCTCAGAAAAAGTTCATCACTTCCCTTCAACTCATTCATGTGACCTAAAAGGTAAACCTGTTTCTCCATCACCTCTTCAGCTCTGATGATTCAGTGAGGACATCTCCTGGTTTCATCTTCATGTTTCCCTCTCACCACATATCCAAACCGATATCATGACCAGCAGCTTTTACAGCTGTGGCTCCAGCAAACATCAGCTGATACTAGAAATTAATATTAAATAAATTCTAACAACAGCTGATCAATCTTAAACGTGCTGCTGTTGTTTAGTGCGACATCCGCTGGTTTCCTCTTTCTGAGGCGCAAAGTGGGAGATAAACTAACAAGAGAGAAAAGCAGATCAGCAGATCATCGATCAGTTTCATGACTGAAGTAGCAACAGGAGAGGGAGGGGGAGAGAATGAGAGAAGAAGAGGCAGCTGACAGCGTGAAGACACAGAATAACTCCAGCTTTGTGTCTTTTTTCATTTTAGCTGAAGTACGGGACAAACTGTGTTCCTTTTCAGCTCAATATGAAACGCGTAATATTTTCTCTGAATACGAGACGATTCAGTTCTTTACGGGACGGTTGGCAACTCTAATAACTAACCTTGTACTAACTAACTGTGTACTAACCAAGCTAGTACACAGCTAAGGAGCACAGATAACATGACCAAGAAAGTAGACTCTATGCATTATAATAAATCCTCAAGCGATAATCCCCCCTTGGACTGTCTTGGTGCAAAACCAAGACATAAATCATGTCTCCTGGAAGGGGGAGGACATATCACAGGCAGAGCACAGCGAGCTGAAATCTCTGAAACCGACTGGCCTTCACTTCCTACAAGACAGAGAAGCTATTCTACCCCTGTATACGGGAGGACACAGGACTGGACAACCGTGAATAGGAAGGTTAACAACAAACCTCCAAAACAACTGAATGTGAAACTGCAGAACAGATTTGCTCCACTATCAAAGGACCCTGCATCTATATCGGACAACCATCCATCTAAAAGTAGCAAAGTAAGGTCTGAAAATCTGTTGAAAAGTAAAAGGCCACAGGGAAAGCTAAAGGCTAGGCCTGAAACTCTGATTGTGAGTGACTCTGCCGTAAAGGATGTATGGTAAGAACACTAAAGTTCTCTGCTTTCCTAAGGATATGGTCAACAACCTGAAGGAGAGAATTCTTCAAATTGCAGATGAATATCCAACTGTGACAAACATTGTTCTGCATACAGGGTCAAACGATGTTTCCCAACAACAGTCGGAGGTTCTGAAACGGGACTTTACTGGATTATTAAATACTGTAAACTCTCTGAATGCAGCTGTATTCAACAGTGGACCTGTACCGCCCGTCAGAGGAGGAGACGAGAGATTCAACAGGTTGTTTGCACTGAATAAATGGCTTATATCAGTATGTACTGACCACTCAGTGCATTTTATCAACAATTTTAATATTTTTTGGGAACGCAGGCATCTGTTTAAAGCAAATGGATTTAATTTTAACAAGTCTGGGGTGAAACTGTTCACCTCCAACTTGTTTTATTCCATACGTCATCCATCTGTGCTTGGTGCCAAGGCTGAGATAAACGAGGAGTTATCTCATATAGAGGAACAAACAGTACTCCAAGAACAGACAAAGCCCAGCAGAAACCTTGAAGAGGAGCCTCATCTGCCCCCACCCCGGAAAAGCTTCAGAAAGGAGAGACATCTGAGGCAAGAAGAGGGGTCCCTATTTGCCTCCAACTCTCTCAACAACACCAACAACCAGGACCAGGGACCACGACCTTTCCTAGTCCCCCAAACCCCTGACAGGCCATCACCCTCCTCCCCCTCCCTTTCTCCCTCCTCCCCACACCTGAAATTCACTGTGGAGATGATGGAGCGGGTCAATGCTGGGCTCAGATCTACCCCCCGGCCCAATCCCTTTTTGTCCCCCATAAACCCCCCACCAGAGCAGCCAAAGGTTCGCCATCGAGCCCCGCCCTCAACAGAGCAATCAAAGTTACATTGCCCAGCCTCGCCCCCTTAGTTCCTCCTTACCACCTTCATGCTCTGTCTCCGCAGTCTGATGTGTGATGTGTGGAGGGTCCGGGCTGCGAGGATTATGGCAGTGGTGACTTTTCCCAGGAGAAGCTGGGACCCTGTTTACTAGAAGGTTTTAAAATTTCTGTACTTTTAGGTGATAGAAGGAGACATGTGGCCTGGTCAAAACACAAAGAGCTGCACCCTAAAAGATCTTTAAATATAGTAAACATACCTTGTGTGCCATAGACTGCTCCCAAACACAAGGGGGCAAATAATACCTCTAAAACACTTAAGTTGGCTTTATTAAACGTTACATCTTTAGCTGGGAAAACATTTTTAATTAATGATTTAATCACTGAGCACAGCCTTGATTTTATGTTTTTTTTTAACTGAAACTTGGTTGGACCAAAGTAACAGTGGAGCTGTTCTCATCGAGACGACCCCTCCTAACTACAGTTTTATCAGTGAGGCCAGGGTGAGTAGGAGAGGAGGAGGGGTTGCTGTCTTATTTAACGAATCATTTCAATGTAAGCAGCTATCTCCTGGAAGTTTTCAGTCTTTTGAATATGTGGCTTTACAGCTGAAGGCCCCATCCAAAGTTGTGTTTCTTAATGTTTGCAGGCCTCCCAAATACTGCACAGACTTTTTTGATGATCTCCGTGAACTGCTGTCTGTGATCTGTGCTGATTTCGACTGTGTGATTATTGTTGGGGATTTTAACATCCATGTGGTCAACCCTCAGGACAACGGGACTAAAGACCTGAGTAACACTCTGGGCAACTTTGGGCTGACTCAGCATGTAACAGAGGCCACACATAATAGAGGACACACATAATAGAGGACACACGCTTGACCTACTGATCTCCAAGGGCCTGAGCATTTCAAAGGTTACTGTGTCTGATGTGGGCCTGTCTGATCATTACTGTGTTTTCTTTAAAAGTAAAATTTCAGCCCACACAAATATATCAACAGCAGTGATCACAAAACGGTGTATAACTGAATACAGTAGTGAGACCTTTAACCATGTCTTCCCATTAACACCTGACCTGTCCAGAGGTTCAGTCAATGAGCTCGTCAATAGCTTCAATGCTAAAATGTTAAATGTAATGGACACTATTGCTCCCACTACTGCTCGAAGGTTATCTCTGGAAGGAAAAAGTCTCCATGGAGAAACTCCACACTGGTGAAAAATGAAAAAAGAGAGTGTAGGAAAGCTGAGCGCAGATGGAGAAAAACAAACCTCCAGGTTCATTATGACATCTATAAAGAGAAACTTCACAATTATAATTTACAACTGAGGAGTGCAAGGAGGTCCTACTTCTCTGACATCATCACCAAAAACAGTCATAATGCTCAGGTCTTATTTTCTACAGTTGACAGGCTAACAAACCCTCCTGTGTCAGTGGCAGCTGAACGTCATTCAACCATGGCCGGCAATGACTTTGCCAAATTCTTCACGGAAAAAATCCAAAAGATTAGACAAGCAATTGGTACATCAACAGCAGATTCAGGATATGTACTGTGTCCACCGAAAACCTGTTTAAACACCATCAAACAGTTTCACCCTATTAACAGCAAAGACCTGGAGGACATCTTAGGTCAACTGAACTCCTCCTCCTGCTGTTTAGATGTCCTGCCAACAAGTTTTTTCAAAAAGGTCTCAAAGACTTTGGAGTCAGACCTGTTACAGATCGTCAACTTTTCTCATATGTCAGGTGTGTTTCCAGAACCACTAAAAACTGCTGTAATTAAACCTATACTGAAAAAGAACAATCTTGACAAGACACAAATAAACAACTACAGGCCGATCTCATTCTCCCATTTTTAAGTAAGATAATTGAAAAAGCAGTTTCTCAACTGCTCAATTACTTCTTAAAAAAGAATAACTGCTATGATGCCTTCCAGTCAGGTTTTAGACAGAACCACAGCACTGAAACCGCTCTGACCAAAGTGTTTAATGACATATGTCTGAATACAGACAGTGGAAAAATGTCAAGCTTATCTCTTAAACTGCTATTGGTAATCTAAGTTAATACAAAAAACTAAAAACAGAATTGCCACGAAATCTGTCTCAGTTAATAATTACTA
This sequence comes from Neolamprologus brichardi, assembly GCF_056152115.1. Lineage (NCBI taxonomy): Eukaryota > Metazoa > Chordata > Actinopteri > Cichliformes > Cichlidae > Neolamprologus > Neolamprologus brichardi. The sequence goes on from NC_142104.1 coordinate 13,211,552, forward strand.
AACAAAACTAAACTGCAAAGCATAACTAAAGAGTAATGTCAAAAGTGAAGAGGGTAAGGGAAAGTGAAAGAGACAGAGCGGACCTGCCTGCATTTTTGGGATTTATGTGCATGCAGGTGAGTCTTCTGCAGCCAATCAGCCCCATGAATTAAAGAGGAGACACCACATTTATTAATGTGGTGTCTCCTCTTTAATTCATGACAGATGGCAGCAGTTTCATCTGAAATCAAAAATGGGATTTTATATTGTTGCTTTCATATTGTTGCTTTGTAAGCACAAAAAAAAACAAAACTGTAACCATACAAATACTTGACATCATTCCTAAGGATACATTGATAAGACGGTTAATGCAACCTCAGTCAGTCACATATACCTTCTGACCCACAACGGCATGTGTTTGAATTTATTCCTAATTTTTGGCCAGTGCCATAGATATATGACATGTCCAATCCCCATTCAATACATTTAAGAGAGGTTTACTTTGGTTTGAGGGTCAGTTTCTATTTACTATAAAATCCAGTATACTATGTATATGACGATGCTTCACATTGACAGGAGTCAGCATAATAAATTAATAAACAACCTGAAAAAAATACATAAATACACCTTTATACTTTAAATATTGTTACTGTGACTTTGATGGAATGCCTCAATGGATTTTGAAAGTCGCCATAGTGATTAATAAACCATGGTCACATATCCAACATCTACGATTTAACATGATGAATCTCACATATTATTTTTGGCCTTTCTGATATCTGCAAAAATGACTAATCACAGGATGAATTGCTCAGCTCAGTTTCTGGATACAGTATAAATCACACTGTCAGAGCAAGCCTAGCATCATCCCCCCCTGTTGGAGTTTGCATTTCTGAAGGCATGAAGCAGAATGGTGATTTTGTGATTTTTAATTACAGCCGTTGGTTATGTCTTTGGCTTCATTATAACATTGTCACACAGTTCTGTTTGCAGTGAAAGAAAGACGCAGTTCTCTCACATTGCTTCTCATTAGAGACACTCCCGGGGCCTCATCAAAGATCCCCCCTCCCTTCTGCCACTTTCCTCCCTCACTTTTTCCATAATGTGCCGTTTTCCCAGTACACTGCTCCCTACAGCTCCAGGACATGCTTAACAAACACACCAGCAAAACATTCCTCCTGATGCTAACTTTTCACCATTTTGCTTTACCAGGAAAGAAAAATTACAGCAAGTCTCTTCCACTACAAAGTTCACTGTAGCTTCGTTGCCAGCAAATTGTGTTTTCAGAGATGGATGTTTGATCTGCACAGCACGAAACAGGATCTAGAGTCCTAATATTGTTTGAGAATTATTGGCCCATGGATATATATGGGATTATACATGTGAAAGATAAAAGAGCCTAAAACATGGCACTTTTCAGCATTGTATTTGTATAATGAGTGTTGACCAGCCAAATTTTGAACAGCAAATTAAACTTACATAAAACCAATGATAAAAATACTGAGCCTAGTTAATAGCATTTGGAGTAATAAAATAGATTTTACCAAAAACTCTGCGTTAAATTTTTTAGCGTATTATCACTGCATGCAATATGCAAAAGAAAAAAAATATTCTTCCCAAGTCTCTCTTTTATTACTCACAAACCAGGTGATACTTATTGCCCCAGTGAGATTTCTATTCTCGAGAATTTGTTCACTACTTCCTAGTCTATGGTTTTCCTGAGACACGAATGGTCTGGGAGGCATCATGCCACACCTGGCCTATCTATTATTCATCATCAAAGTACTACTGAGGCATTACAATAATGCAGGTACCCACACAGGGTTCAAAGGCCCAACTGAATGGAAAAACAGTCAAAAACTCAGTTTGTAACAATTCAGCCCAGCTTTCAGTACAACAATAATGGAATTGTTATTGATCTACAGTTTTTGAGACATACAGTTAAATGTGTCTATCGCACAGCCCACACTCATAAACTATTTTAAATACAAGTCATAACAGTAGGAGAACTAGTGGTGAATTTGGTTAAGAGGCAGAATAAAGGAGTGAGTGGCAGGAAGTGGGGATATAGAGTTTTTGTTTCTAGTTTAGTTTTGATTTTTTTGATCTGATATACTGATTTCCTCAAGTTTTTGGTACAACAGACATGTTTGCTCTACAGTGCAAGAATAAGGAATTATTTCAAATTACTGGAGAAACAAATATAAGGAGGTTAAAAAATATGTACTTTGCAATGCTACTAACAGTAACAGTATTACTAAATTAAAATCTTTTATGCAATTAAAAATTATGTTAAACAAAGACCAAATCAAAGACACTGAAAGCAAGTAAAAAGGCAAATAAATCCACAACCACAGTGTCAAAAAAAACCCCAAACATCAACCATGTTTGATTATGTGCAACATTTTAGATCACCAGGACACCTCAGTTAAACAATCAATATTTCCCACCTTGAAGTAAACTTACTGCATTAATGATGGACTAAATTTCTTTTTGTATTTTGATACAAACATAGCGAGTGTTGTTGTTGGATTGCAAAGCTGTAAACATTAACACTGTATGCATGTGTCATCTGACTTCCACTTCTGTGAGTTATAATGACAAATATGGGATGAAAGATGGTTACATTAACCCCTACAAATCCCTACCAGTAGTCAGCCACAGATCCCAACAGTTTCTTCTATTTATTATTGATTTCCATGTATCCACCAACAAAAATACAGTTCATGTCTTTAATTTTGGTTTACAGTACACATGGACAAACTGGTACACTGCCATGATGGGATAGGTGACCCGTAGTTATTATATTTTACACTGTATTATTCATAACTTCAGAGAAGAATATTATTTTATGTGAAACATGGTTCACAGAGTAACACCAAAGGGTTTCATTCCTCACTTTGTAGGTTATGCATTTTCTCTTCTGACTTCTGACATCAAAAAAGCAGAAAAGAGGAAAAATGACTACAAAGATCAATGTTTTACACAGACTGGTACACCCATCATCATATATGAAACCCATCATTCAAATCGAATGAGACAGTTCATAAATCTTGACAGCAAAAATCTGAAAAAAAAAAAAGAAAATACAGCAGGGGAATGCATTTGTTATGTTTGTTATACGTTTTGAACAGATTTGTTCATTGTTGTATCTTTAGAAAACAACAATGTGTTTACATTTTAGGAATTTGCTTTTACTGGAATTTGCCAGTGAGGTCAAATTAAGTTGGAACTAGGTTCTTCAGTGCAGCGCTACACCATGGACCTTCATGTAATATTTATTTGTAATAGTTTTCAAGACCTTGGTTAACCCTGGGGGTTTCTCCTCTGTAAGGTAAAGACATCTGTCTACTTTAGCTATAAGGGTGGCACCAACTAGCCTACAGTCTTTCTCTTCTAAACAAAGAAAAAAAGCACAAACAATCCTTCAAATTTTGTCTACCAGTGAAGAACTTCCCACTAGTCTGAACACTTTCAAAGGACATGCAGACTCTTTTCAAAGCATGGCTTTAACATAAAGGCCAAAGCCATGTTTTGAAAAACTCTTATAGCCAAGTACATGGATTAAAAGAAAAAACCAGACAGAATATGGATTGCGGTACCATTAAAGAGTTGAAAGAATGACAGGCCCATCCATGCGCATTGTGTTGCACACATCTCTTAGAAACCATCAAAGAACTGCTGAGCAAGGTTGTGCAGAAGGGGTTGTTGCAAAATCCTCAACTACAGGCAATCAACAAAGCCACATATTGTTTGAGATAGCAATCATGCCTTTGGATACAAAGTATGTCTTAGGTCTAACAACTGCATGAACAGCACAAACTTCAATCACTATATCAAATAAGATACATAGAGCCATCAAAGCAGTTCTGTTGAATAGTGCTCTATGTTCAGCAGGCTCTCTAGGAGAAGTTTTAGTGGATGATGCTTCAGTATGTGCAGCTTCTGTCAGTGCTCTCCTATGTTCAGAACATACAAGTTATGCACAAGATGGAATATTTTGTGGCAATTCACACCTATGAATTACTGATCTTTGCGAGTTGTCACTCATTTTCTTCATAAATGCATTGTGCATTGCAATGAATTGTGGCATTACCTTATTTGCCAAAGAAAATAAGAAAGTAAGTATTTAACCTGACCTTAGGATTTAACATTATTATCACTAAATAATAATACAAATAGTAAAATTTTCACAAATCATAATTTAATGTGGTTTTATAATGTTCCAAGCACCTCTGTCATGACAAATTCATTTAGACAAAAATGCACCGAGGGGTTGGAAGGTGTCAGATTTGATAGTTTCAGATTGTAATGGTGACATTCAGCTTGCACTTAAGTTGTTTTTCAGCGGAGTGTAAAGGACCTGGAATGAGAATCACCTTCATGTCTGAGGCCATGGTTCACAGCTTGAAGAGGGTGGCTTTCCCATTCCTATGTGGGAAAGATTTGCTGTCCCAAGTGCAAAAATTCAACTGTTTCTGTGTCATGCTCATGAGTGAGATAGTTGAACATGAAAACGAAGCTGTCGAGCTACCTCTCAGTCTGCATTTCCACCCTTAAGCATGGCCATGAGCTAGCTGTGGGTAGGAATGAGATTACATATGCAAATGGAAGACATTTGTTTCTTCTAAAAGTTGTCTGGACTCTCAGTTAGATATAGAGTGAGGACTTCCAAAGATGCCAGTTTAGGGGGTTCAGCCATCTGACTAAAATGCCTTCTTGTTATATTAGGTGTTTCAGGCATGTCCAACTGGGAGGAGACTCGGAGTTGGTCCAGAGCATGATGAAGAGATTATATCTGTTGGCTGTCTTGTGTCCTACAAGAAAAGCTAAAGGAGGTGGCTGGAGAGAAAAAGGCCCTGGCAATTCTGCTTAGAGTGTTTATCCTGTGACTTTGTCATAGGGCGGATAAATGGCAGAAAATGGGTGGATGGATGGATGGATGGATGGATAAACACTAACAAAACGCCACAAAAAACTGCAAGTATAAGGACAACACACAGAACGGGATTCATAAATTGCACAGATCATGTACTCCAATGCACTGTAATTTCCAGTCTGGATAGAATTTGATATTTATCAAGTGTTCCACAACAACTTTCAACTAGTACCATGCAAGGCAATATACATTGGAAGGAAGGAATAAAGGAATAAATAAAAAAAAAGAAAGAAAGGACCTGTTCAAGCCTGCATAATAGAGTTTACAATACTGAGAACTGTCTTGGCTTAATTAACTTATATTTGGTATTTTTTTTGGCAGTTAAAGAACATTTATGAAAGGCAGATGGAAGTTTTGGACAAACAAATGACATGATTTTTATGTATAATTTTACTTTGTATCCCAATCTTCCTCTTGCTCCCTCTTTATATTCCTCTCTCTATTCACAGCAAATTGGTCTGAGACTTATAAAGTGCCTCTAGCAGAGTCCTCACCTGGGAACTGGCCCAGGTCTACGATCTATGCCTCATGCACTTCTAACTTTAAGTGTGTTGCCATCAGCACAGCCAATTAAGCCTCTTGTTTCCCTGAAGTCCTGCCTTCCTCCTCTAACACCAGTCATTGGAAATGAAAATAAGGTAGATGGTTTTCCCAAGGCATTTGAAAGGAATAGTCTCTTCACGTCTCTGCCTGCTCTTGGACATACATATCAAGCTACTGATGTGTGCCTAATCTGGAGTTTAAAGAGTAAAAATAATACAACCCCACAGAAATCTGCCAGTTTGGTATTTTTTGGGTTAATAAATGAGGTTAATAAATACCCTTTCACATAGGTTTGTCACTGCATAGTCTGCAGCTGTCAGTTGCCTAATTATGCACAATCCCAGACCTTGCATTGAGACAGGAACATTGGATAACACTCATGTTAACCCCCTGTACACTAAAACATTTACAAGTAAATTGCAGTTAAGTGCTGTGGGAAGAATGAAAAACACCAAGTGTATTAGGCTACAGGTTTTTAATAGTCTCCTCTGAGAACCAACTGAAATTCCATTTGTCCAGAATAGACCATGGCTACTTCAGCTCATTGTAAATAAATATCAAGAAACAAATTAAATAAATGTGCGTACGTAAATATATGACCAAAAGAAGTTTATGCCAAAAGAACAAGCATTTTTTTGACTGGTTATGTTTTATTTTCACCATATCCTACTTGTGATTGTGGTTTGGATTTAATTTCTTTGAGTGATTGTTCTTTTTTGCAAGGGTATTTAAAGAAAAGATTCAGAAATGAGACCTAAATAAAAATAAAATTAAAATATTTTTGAAACATAAAAATACACAATATACAGGTGTAACCAATGCAATGTCCTCAGACCCGCTACAAAATAGAGGACCAGTGCTTAGGTTTGAGCGGTAGGCACTAAAAGATGTAGGAGTACAAGGAAATAGCTTTAGGCTTTGACAGTGTTTATAACACTTTATTTTGCAATACAGAAGCACAATGAATAACTTACAAGACTGCATTTACTGCACGCTGAAATAAAATCTTAACATCAGTGGTATATGGTGTAAACCTTACTCCGGATTAGAAATAAATACAAATAAAAACAAAAACAAAACAATGCCACTACAAAGTGGGTATCAGTAGGATTTTTACAAAAAAAAAATAAATAAAAAAAAAATAAAAAAAATAAAAATAAAAATAATAATAATAATAATAATAATAATAATAATAATAATAACACAGCTGTTTAATTCCTTTCACTCAAGTTCAAGCACCTCTCCAACAGCCAAAACCATCTGTTTTCTGATTGGATTGTTAAATTTGTGATTGACATGACACTGACCAATCAGCTGAAAGGAAGAAACATTGGGTCAAGATTTGTACTTTGTAACTTTAAACTTGCACGCGAAGGAACTTGAGCGCAGAGTTTTACACATGGTTTTTGCTTTGTGTGTGCAACCAGACCTTAACAAAAAATCTTTTAACTGTAAATATTTTTACAAACATAAATCTTTTTTTTTTTTTTTTAAATTTATTTTTTTTTTTTTTTACACACACACACACACACACACACACACACACACACACACGCACACACACACACACACACAAATTCTCATCTACAGACAGCCCAAACATAAAATTTTCAGATATTTTGGTTTACAAGGTTACAAAACTCAGTTCACAAATACGCATTTGATTTACAAGTAAAAATGATTTATGACCACAATTTAGCCCATACAAAACAGACACAGAGACATTAGCAAGACGCTGTGCTGGCTGTCATGCCAACACTATAGTTAGCTACATTAGCTTAGCTAAACTCTAACTTGATAATTCACTCACCAAGATGGAGTTTTTTTGTCTTGCTTAGGTGGTAAGTCACCTTATATAGTGTAAACTACCATTAGAAAAAAGCTTTTTAACAAAAAAAAAAAAGTATAGAAACTATGAAATGAAATACTAGCACAAAACAAAGTGCTATAAAACAGATCAAATTAAAAATCTCTAAAAAATACTTGCTTAGCTATTTATGATAGATAACTTTTGTTGACCCATTTATCCACCTTAACTTTCTGATAGATTATAAGATTAAAAACATTGTCAACTAACTTCCTTCTTTACCCCTGTCACACCAGTGACAGGAGTCATTTTTCATTTTAATATGAACACATCTTTGAGGTACTTGCTTAAAAAAAAAAAATCCTTGACAGCCAATAAAATGAACTGGTCCCAGTAAGCTTAGGATGTGGAAAACAAATAGCAGTTGGCCTTATGAGCGGTCTTCTGCATCCACTCCCTCCCTTTGCCTCCTTCACTAATTGCTGTGATGTTCATTTGCACCTTATAATTAACTCACAATATCGCTGTCATAATGTGGAAATAAACTGCTATTTAGCTCAAATGGTAATTTAAGCATGTGTTTGTGTGTGGAGGGGTAATGGTAAAACAAAAGCTATCAAGAGGTTAATAGGAAGTGAATTAAAAGTGAGATTAGACACTGATTAGCTTGTGTAGTGCGCTAAAAGTAAATGAAGGGAGGAGGGAACCAGAGGAAAGGAGAGCCAGGAAGAAGCGCAGAAAAGAAGGAGTGGTAGCCATTAACTGCAGAAGGGATGAAAGGAGTTGAAATAAATATGAAGTAAATTGTCCTCGCATAAAAGAAAATTTCATAGGTCATTTCTAAAAAGCGGCTTGTTAGTACTCCTGCTTGCATTTTATTTTTAAGAACCTTGAGTAATGCTTTAGAGGCATTATGTTTAAGTAATCAATTACTATCCAAAGTGTGACACAGATCAATTAGCTGCCATCTCATCTTGACATGAGATACTGTTGAAGTATTTGTCAGATGTATTTTGGCAATTAATTTTTGACCCTAAATCCTATCTGATATAACATCCAATGGGACTAAAGGAGCGGGTAGGCTTACCAGTAATTATGATAATGGCTAAGAAAAAGCTAAGGAGAAAGTGGTTTTTTTTACTCTTCTTTTTCCCTTTTTTTAACTTTACTATATACACTCTTTTTGAATCTATACGAAACTATCTGGAATTGCAGGAATAATGATATTAAGGATTCATTTTCATTTGATTCAAGTCAGGTGGCATTGCTGTAGAGCATTCTGGATACCATTAAAGATGACAGCTTATTTTTCCCAGCAAATGCCTACAACTTATTCATACTTCTTTTTTTTCTTGGCCTGTAAGGGATTTGAAATGGCAGCCGTCTGGCTGACTTCATGTTGGTTCACTACCTACATTAATGGAACATAATACATTAATCAAGCTAAGGGGCGCACATTTGTTTCAATCATTTAGTTGTCAAGCTTGGGTAATGTCTAGTGTCTGATGTTCAGATCACAAATACACAATGCACAATGTGTCTGTAGGCATACTGCCGCTGCAACTGTAGCAATCTACAGTTATGTTGATATGCTGTAGTATTTTCAGGACATTCTCAAATTTGTATATGTTCGCAGCTAGGCTCAGGTGGTGCAGAGGCTTGCCAACTAATCACAGACATTGCATCTATTTCAAATGCCAAGTTGTAGTCGAGCAAGATAATGGATACAGAATTTCTCTCAATAGCAGTACAGTACCTTTATGGTAGTCCTGCCACAACTGGTTGATATCTGGTTGGTAAATAATAAACAACATGAAGGTTGGGGCCACACTAAATTTATTTTAAATAAGTAAATATTTTAATAGCTTTGTAAAGAGTACATACCTCTGCAGATACTCCCAAGCACACAGAATTTCTTTTTCTACTACTTTTTTAAAAAAAACTGTACCTCTGTGTATACTTACTGAGAGAGCATGGTGTGAGTCTGAGTTCTCTTCATTTTCTGCTTCCTACTAATAGAAAACACTTTCTCTTCCTCATGTCCACCAGTGAGATGTAGAGTGAGATCAAATGAATCCCACCGTGCACAGGTCTTGGAGAGGTTCTCTGAGGCTGGCTTCAGTTTAGATTTGTCAGCATGAGCTCAAATGAAGTCTCCATTAGCTGTGCCTCAGTACATAAGCCTATTAGTTTGGGGTTGAAAGGAACCACAAAATAAACTAAGTAGAAGAAATAACGATATCTACTTCCATGCTTGCAAAAAAGTTCTAAAGGAGCAAATGTTTGAAAACAAGTAATTGTGTTCCTGTACCTACTAAATTACTGATTTTCTGTTTCAAACTTCTGGTAAAACTCATCAACAGAGATACTGCAATTGATATTTTGATGATTATTTTCAGCTTTTATACCTGTAAAGATTATCTTATAGTGAAAGATGAAGGTGGTTTTACGGCTTTTTAGAAACTTGTCTATTGATTCTAAAAATGACAAAATGTAAAGATTAATGAATAACTCACCAACATCAAACACCTACTACTGATGTTTATATGCTAACAACAAATATAGTCCAAAACATTGGCATCCTTGAAAGAGTGATCTTTGTCCTTTTGATGCAGATGAATAGCTGAGTCTTGTCCCATCGAGGTGGCTCTTCTATGTTGTGCCATGCTTTTTTTTGCAGTGGCTGTTTGGTCCCTCCAATGTTGAGGTCTTAGCATTCCTTGCTGCACTGTACAGCACAGTTAGGTTTGTGTTTGGGAGATTTGTCTGAGTGTGTGGCTGGGTCTGAAGTACACTTGGATGTTGTGATTGGAGAAGACTCTCCTGAGTTCCTCTGATAAACCTGCTGCATAAAGGATAGCAATATTGTTCTTTTTGTCCTTCTGATTCTCCCTAGTTGGTGTCTGACCTTCTTTTCTTTGTACCTTGCTGATTTGATGAAAGCCCAATTAGAATAACTACATGTTTTAAGAGCTTTCTTTACAAGTGTGTTCCCTCTTTTCCCTTCTGGCTTAGAGGGAACATTTTCTACCTGATGATGTAGGGTCCTGATTACTCAAGGTTTGCGTTCCAGAGGGTGGTGGGAGTCAAAGAGTAAGTACTGATCCGTGTGTATGGGCTTCCATTAAACTTCAATGTTGAGGTTTCCATTCTCCTAAATGTGCACGGCACAGTCCAGAAATGGCAAACTGTTATCCTTTCTGTCTTCCCTGGTGAACTGAGTTGATGTGAGCAGTGAAGGATTCTACTTCTTGGATTTTAATTTTGACCCAGGTGTCAATAAAATATCTGTACCAGTGGCTAGGTCCTATCCCTAAAGAGCTGTTATGGTTCAGTGTTATGGATATTTTGCACTGTGTTTTTGTCTGCCACACGAGAGGGTGGCATAGTTTGTGTCCTGTGTTATTGCTGCCATGTGAGTTCCAGGTGGAGGCTGACCATTGGTGGAGGACTGGGAGAGGCCAGCTATAAATGAGGACCCTTCTCAATCTGCACGCCCCCGCCTACTTCCTGTTCCCAACGAACTGTGCATGTGGCTGCGTGTGAATCTGTGTTCTGGAAGCTTTTGGCTGTGTTGTAAATAGTTTGTTGTAAATAGTTGTCAATATTTTTTACTCAGTAGCTGTAGGGGTGAGAAGCCATTTTCTTTTCGAACCTTTTCTCCTGTTTTTGGTTAGGGAGGCAGGTAAGAAACCTGTATTTTTCTTTTGGGTTTCTCCGTGTAGGTAAGCCAGTTGCATTTCATTTCTAGAGTTTTGTTTGTTGTTTTGGCCATGCTCACCCTCACGCCCGCTACCTTTTGGAACTTAATAAACTGACTGGCTGTTGCAACATCCGTGGCAGTTGTTTTTGGTTCGTGTTCCTTGAGACCAGGGAGTGTGGGGGCATTTTCCTCTTTTTTATTTTCCTTGTGTTGCACTCCGGTTTTCTGTGATGAGGTCCACTATGGGCAACTGTTGAGGAGAAATAGCAAGACACAGACACACACATCTTCTGTATAGGATCCAGAGTCTGGGGATGAAGGGGACAACTCATGCATCTCCAGGGGCGAGGTCACTGAGGCAGTCAAACAACTCTTTGGCAGCAGGGCTGCCAGGATGGATGAGGTTCGCCCTGAGTTCCTGAAGGATATGGATGTTGTAGGTCTGTCTTGGTTGACATTCCTCTACAATGTTGCGTGGAGATCTGGGGCGTTAAATCTGAATTGGGTTGTCTCTGAATTTCACCTCTGCTTTTAGCAGGTGATGTGGTTCTGTTGGCTTTATCAAATTGTGGTCCCACTTCAGGTCCCACTGCAGTGGTTCACAGCCAAGTGTGAAGTGGCAATGGTCCTCAGTCAGAAAAAGGTGGAGTGCGCACTTCAGGTCAGAAACGAGTTATTGCCCCAAGTGGAGGTATCTCCAGTATCTTAGGGTCTTGTTCACAAGTGAGGGGAGAGAGGAGCAGGATAATGACAGACAGATTGGTGCTGCAGCTGCAGTGATGTCGATACTGTACCGGTCTATCATGATGAGAAGCGAGCTCAATGTAAAAGCGAAGCTCTTGATTTACCAGTTGATCTATGTCACTATCCTCACCTACGGTCATGAGCTCTGGGTACTGAACAAAAGAACGAGATCATGGATACAAATGGCAGAAATGACCTTTCTCCGAAGGGTGGACGGTCTCTCCCTTGGTGCTCAGCCATTCGGGTAGTACAGTACCTGGGTATCCCATATTCTAACTGGACGCTTGATAAAGATGCAAGGTCAGCTACAACCAAATACAGTGGGGCAAAAAAGTATTTAGTCAGCCACCGATTGTGCAAGTTCCCCCACTTAAAATGATGACGGAGGTCAGTAATTTGCACCAGAGGTACACTTCAACTGTGAGAGACAGAATGTGAAAAAAAAAATCCATGAATTCACATGGTAGGATTTGTAAAGAATTTATTCGTAAATCAGGGTGGAAAATAAGTATTTGGTCACCTCAAACAAGGAAAATCCCTGGCTCTCACAGACCTGTAACGTCTTCTGTAAGAAGCTTTTCTGTCCCCCACTCGTTACCTGTATGAATGGCACCTGTTTGACCTCATCATCTGTATAAAAGACACCTGTCCACAGCCTCAACCAGTCAGACTCCAAACTCCGCCATGGCCAAGACCAAAGAGCTTTCGAAGGACACCAGGAAAAGAATTGTAGACCTGCACCAGACTGGGAAGAGTGAATCTACAATAGGCAAGCAGCTTGGTGTGAAAAAATCAACTGTGGGAGCAATCATCAGAAAATGGAAGACATACAAGACCACTGATAATCTCCCTCGATCTGGGGCTCCACGCAAGATCTCATCCCGTGGGGTCAAAATGATCATGAGAACAGTGAGCAAAGATCCCAGAACCACACGGGGGGACCTGGTGAATGACCTGCAGAGAGCTGGGACCAGAGTAACAAAGGTCACCATCAGTAACACACTACAACGGCAGGGAATCAAATCCCGCAGTGCCAGACGTGTTCCGCTGCTGAAGCCAGTGCATGTCCAGGCCCGTCTGAAGTTTGCCAGAGAGCACATGGATGATACAGCAGAGGATTGGGAGAATGTCATGTGGTCAGATGAAACCAAAGTAGAACTTTTTGGTATAAACTCAACTCGTCGTGTTTGGAGGAAGAAGAATACTGAGTTGCATCCCAAGAACACCATACCTACTGTGAAGCATGGGGGTGGAAACATCATGCTATGGGGCTGTTTTTCTGCCAAGGGGACAGGACGACTGATCCGTGTTAAGGACAGAATGAATGGGGCCAAGTATCGTGAGATTTTGAGCCAAAACCTCCTTCCATCAGTGAGAACTTTGAAGATGAAACGAGGCTGGGTCTTCCAACATGACAATGATCCAAAACACACCGCCCGGGCAACAAAGGAGTGGCTCCGTAAGAAGCATTTGAAAGTCCTGGAGTGGCCTAGCCAGTCTCCAGACCTCAACCCCATAGAAAATCTGTGGCGGGAGTTGAAAGTCCGTGTTGCTCGGCGACAGCCCCAAAACATCACTGCTCTTGAGAAGATCTGCATGGAGGAATGGGCCAAAATACCAGCTACTGTGTGTGCAAACCTGGTAAAGACCTATAGTAAACGTTTGACCTCTGTTATTGCCAACAAAGGTTATATTACAAAGTATTGAGTTGTATTTTTGTTATTGACCAAATACTTATTTTCCACCCTGATTTACGAATAAATTCTTTACAAATCCTACCATGTGAATTCATGGATTTTTCACATTCTGTCTCTCACAGTTGAAGTGTACCTCTGGTGCAAATTACTGACCTCTGTCATCATTTTAAGTGGGGGAACTTGCACAATCGGTGGCTGACTAAATACTTTTTTGCCCCACTGTAGCTCCAGAAAATAACAGGGATGCTGAGAGGCCTGCTCAATAAGATCAAAGGTTTTATTATATATCGCCATAAGATACCCAACTGAAACAATAAGTGGAATAATTATAATATACACTTATTTGCTTAATAAAGAGCAGAACACAGGATAGCATTTCCCACTGACAGCAACAAGGAGCACTGGAAAAAACAAGAATTAACAGGGGGTGACAGAAATGGATGGTTGGAGCAGATGTGGAAGGTGAAGTCCAAAGTTGTCCCAGTGGTAAGAGGGAGATCAGGTCAGGCTAGCGATTTCTCCAGTCGGGCTACCAAAATCTATCTCAGCCCTGCCCGTCGGGCTATCATATAGCTAGCCCGACTGGAGAAATCGCTAGCCCCGGGACATCAGGCTAGCGATTTTGCAAGCCCTGATAACATTAGAGGTCTCTGTTCATTTGAGTGCAGAGCGTAGAGCAACATGTCTGAGAGAGGACCCAACTTTGAGCAGGAACACATGGGGGATTGGGGTATTATAAATATTCAACTAGCAAAGAAAGAATGCTTCAACTTAGCAATTATTGTTGAGTATATGAAATATAATCTATTTTTTCATCATCGTGAAATGATGAAGGAAGCTTTAACACAAGTGTTACAACAAGTAACAGAAAAAACAAAACAAAAAAAACAACAACAGAAATTTAAATCAGACCTCTTCATTTACTCATTTTCATCATGGAGAGTTACTTTGTATCAATCACATCTGCACACAATCAGCCCCAAAGCAGATTTGTTCTTCTTGTTTTATGCATGCACCCCACTTGTTTGTTTGCTCTTATTATTGATGGCTTTTTTCTTTTGTATTACCAGAACAAATTTAATTAGAGCTGAAGGAATACAAATCCGAGTTCACCCACCAATTGCTATTTGGTCCTCTAATAAAGAGCGTGGAGAGGGGAAGGAAAGAATTACAAATGCATTTCAAGAGCTGGAAAGAGAATTGCTTGAGGTATGTGAGTCTTTTAATAAATGGATTTTACAAATTGGCTTTATAAACTTGAAAGAATATCCATCCATGCATCCATAGCTGGATAGACAGATAGACAATCACAGACAGGGTGTCTCAGTGACATAAAACATGAGAGGTTTCTCTCTGGTTTCTCTCCAGTAGTTATAATGCAACTTGAAATGACACACACATGAATAACGTTTTCAAAGCTCATGCAGGGTGTTATAAAAGCTGCATTATCTGTCTATCAAGTTTTTATTCCAAACCTGAAAAGAACCTAAGGTCTATGAATATTGGAGAAACAGTTAGATGTAATATTTGATTTAACACTTGTTAACAGCTCTCTTATTTTGATACGAAGTCACACAAAGGCAGACTTTGAGCTTATCTTCCTCCCACTCACATTGTACATGTTCATCTGAAAGCACAGGGAGTATCATTCCACCAGGGCTCTGATAGTGGATTATTGTATTTAATCCTAAATGGAGCAACACAGTCCAGGATATTAGTGTATGTTGAGTCAAAAGGGGTGATTAGTTCCTCAGCACTTAGAACATCCAGGGTTAATAGCACACAGGGTGCATGAAGTAGAACAGAATTCTACCCCCAAAAGAGCAGCTTTAGCAGAAAATTAAACATAGAAAATATATTGAGACATAGTACATGTGTCAAACATTTCATACATGTATATGTTAAGGTTGGGCAATATGTAAAATTTTCCAACGACATTCATCAGACCAATAAATGACGACAGGCGATATATTTGCACAGGTGACAGGTACAGTCAATTCCGATTTTTTGATCAAATCCGATTTTTTCTTTCTCCTTTTTCTCACCAGTAAATAATACACACTCTAGAATTGATATGTTTCTTGTACCACAAAATATGACGGCAACAGTGAAAGATTGCTCCTACTTAGCAACTACTTTTTCAGACCATAATCCCATTAAACTCTCCTGGGCTACCAATATGTCGCAACGTGCAACCCACAGGTGGAGGTTTAAAAATTATATGCTAGGAGACTCTGATTTTATTTCATATATGAACACTAATATTGAAATATTCCTAGATGCCAATTCAAATTCCTCTTCACATGCCAATATCTGGGAAGCTCTCAAAGCCTATATGAGAGGTATGGTTATGTCATACGGTGCCAATAAGGTTAAAAAGGTTAGAGAGAAGATAACTAAATTGGAGATTGACTTGGAGCAGGAATATATTGCTACCAAAAAGGAAGAATACCTCAATACATTAACAAAAACAAGGTTGCAATATGATAATTTATGCACCAGCAGAGCGGAAGCAGCCATGGCCAGAACTAGATATCACTACTACGAATTTGGAAACAAAACAAGTAAACTACTGGCCTGGCAAATTAAGAAAGAAACATCTGATAAACGTCTTGATGAATCAGCACTCATAAATGCAGAGTTTAAACGGTTCTATGAAGATTTGTATAAATCTGAGCAAGGGGTCGACAGTACTGCTGCAAAAAGATTTATAGATGGAATAACCCTTCCTAAATTATATAATGAGGACAAAGAACTGCTTGATGCAGATATATCTGAGATGGAGGTTCTTTGAGCCCTCAAGTGTTTACAAAATAATAAGACCCCTGGACCAGATGGATTCCCAGTTGATTATTATAAGGCTTTCTATAATAAATTATTGACACCACTTACAAATATGATTAAAGAAGCTTTAGAAAATAATAAATTACCACAATCATTGGAAATTGCAACAATCACATTACTGCCAAAACCGGGCAAGGACAAACAGAGACGTGACTCTTACAGACCCCTCAGCCTCTTAAATGCAGATTATAAAATATTATCTAAAATAATTGCACTCAGATTGGAAGACATTATGCCTAAGATAATAAAGGCCGACCAAACAGGCTTCATTAAAAACAGACATGGAGCAGATAATGTGTGACGTTTGCTCCATATACTGAACACTGCTCAAAAAAACCAAGACCCATTACTAATAATCTCCATGGACGCTAATAAAGCATTTGACAGGATTGAGCCAAACTTTCTATTTCAGGCGATGGAAGCTATGGGCTTTGGAGAGAAGTTCACCCGCTATGTTAGGACACTTTTTAATGCCCCCAGAGCCGATATCATAACAAATAATATGCTCTCAGGCACTTTCTCTTTAACTAAAGGCTGCAGACAAGGTTGTCCAAGCTCCCCCTTGCTCTTCGCGATTGCAATCGAACCACTAGCAGTTGCCATCCGTACTAGTGCCTCCATATCTGGAATCAAATTTGGCACAAGTGAACATAAACTTTCTCTATACGCAGATGACCTCCTACTATATATAACGGACCCTCTTAAATCAATTCCCTCTTTAATGAAGTGTCTTAAAGAATACAGTGCAGCCTCAGGATACAAGTTAAACTATACCAAAAGTGAGATTATGTCATTAAATATACAAGATAGCCGTATTAGAGCTCTTACTGACCCATTACAGTGGTGTAATAATGGGTTTACGTATTTGGGTATACAAATTGGTAAATCTGAGGATCAAATATTCAAACTAAATTATATCAAACTGTTGGAGCAAACCAAACTTAATATTCAGAGATGGATGGATTTTCCATGATCTCTTATAGGGAGAATTAATGTTATTAAAATGAACACTTTGCCTAAGTTTATTTACTTATTTCAATGTCTCCCTACAAATGTTCCTAAAAGTTTCTTCAAAGAGCTTAATAAACTCATAACTTCTTTCATATGGCAAAAGAAAAATCCAAGAGTCAAACTCTCCTCACTACAGGCCCCATATTCAAGGGGAGGACTTAATTTACCAAACTTTAGGAACTATTATCTTGCCTCCCAGTACCGATCAATTTGGATCTGGCTACATGCAGAGAGGAGTGAGGTTCGATGGGTTCCAATTGAACAACATGAGGTGAACCCCATACCATTAAAAGATGTTCTATTTTTGGGTACAAAAAAATGTCTATCCAAGCTCACAAACAATTTGATAATATTAAACATCTTCTGTGCCTGGCAGGAATCCCACTCACTTCTGAAAATAAATATCTCTTTTCTTAGAAGGACACCCCTATGGGGCAACCCTGATCTCTCTCATCATATTGCTGACCCAATATTGCGGGGATGGAAGGACAGAAATATTCAAACTGTTGCTGACTTATACAATAATGATACATTTATTGATTTTCAACAACTAAAGGAAAAATTCAAACTCCCAGGACACAGTTTCTTCAAATTCCTACAAATAAGAGATTGGGTCAAAGAGAAATCCAAAGGGTTATTCCCCGAGATACCAAAAGAAACTCCTCTTGAAACGCATCTTTGCACCAAACCATGGAAGTCAATAAAAGGAATAGCATCTTCTATATATGCTATTATCAATGAAAAGTTATCTGACCATAACAAAGCGTCTATAAAAAGAAAATGGGAGACAGACCTGGGCTATGTCTATGAAGAGGTAGAATGGCACCATTTATTGGAACAGGCACAGACCATGTTAATTTCTACAAATCACAGGCAAATGCAATTTAATATATTTCATAGGATATATTATACCCCTTATAGGTTACATAAAATTGATAATAATTATTCCCCCAAATGTTTGAGATGTAAGGTGACAGATGGTGATCTCTTGCACATGCTGTGGAATTGCCCAGTGATAGAAGAGTTCTGGAGATGGGCCATTGAAATAATCTCAAGGGTAATGGGGATCCAAATCGAACTGGACCCAAAACTATGGATTCTAGGTGACACAGGTTCTATTAATATGAATTATCATAAGAAATATTTTATTTTACTTGCGAGTACTGCAGTGAAAAAATGTATTCTGCTACATTGGAAATCTGAAAATTCTCCAACACTGAGACACTGGATTAATGAGCTAGCGTCCTACTGCACACCTGAGAAGATATCGCATAGTGTAAAAGGAAAATATGGAACCTTTGAAAAAATTTGGGGCCCCTTCCTGTCAGTACTACCGTCTTTGGACCTAACAGATCATAGAGATGACGCAAATAGCCCTGGGTCTGCCTTGAGTTGATCCCCGGTTAGGCCCTCCTGACTCGATTTCCTGAATGCTGCAGTTTTATCGTGTGGGATGTTGATTCCTGTGCATGAGAGTTTCTATAGATAGGTGTAAATATGGGCTGTCTGGATACATGAATGTGATGAGGTTGAGAGCCATACAGGGGTAAAGGGGTGGGGGGATGGTGGGAGGGGTTCACATGATGTGTTTTCTGTTTTGCTCACTTTTTTTTTTTTTTGGAGTTCTTTGTTTTTCGTTTTTGTTTGTTTGTTGGAAATTTCTGTAATTATCAATGTTATTATTATTATTATTATTATTATTATTATTATGCCTGTATTTTCTCTGTTTGGTTTTCAGATGTTTGAGGTTATCCTTGAAAGGCATAGATACAAGAGTGTGCACCTGGGAGTGCTTCTGTGGTCACAATGGCCTGCCATGCTGTGGTTATTTGATGATACTTGCTCTGTCCCATAGTTGTGAGTTTTCTGTGAGTTTGTTTTTTTGCTTTGTGTGTTTGTTTGGTTTTCAATTTAAAAATGAAAATAAAGCTTAGAAAAAAAAATCCGATTTTTTTGTCTGCTTGTTCACACTTCAAATAAAATGTGACAGCAAACACGCTCTAGTGTGAACCCTTAAAGCGGCCCACATGCATACGTCTTGCGCAAAGAAGACGTCACACACAACGCGCTCTGTTTAGACCAAGAGCAAACAGTATTGTTTGACTGATGGCCGTTAATATAAAGACTTGTTTCCCAATTTTGCTTTAAGTTATAAAGTTATTTACATATGGCCTAATAATTATCCTTATTGCTGTTTTAGAGAGGAGCAGTGCTTCAAAGGATAGTTGCAGATTTCTGTCAGAATCTGCAGATTATACAGTACAAATAAAATGTTTATATTTCTCTAACGTTGTCTTCCCAACAGTTTCACTAACATCTACACTGGATGGCCAGGAAGCGTTCACGATGTCTTCTCGGGCGCTTTTCCGGTGCTGATAATTGGCGTCTGTCTTGTGCCAGTGACGTAAAAGACGGATTTAATGCAACATGACCATTCAAACAGCAGTCGATTTCTAAAAAATTTGATATGTATTGGATTCAGTACCACATATGAAAGTGACCCAGATCGGATTTGAAAATATCGGATTTGTGCTGTTCACACTGTCATACCATGATCGGATATGGGTCGCATAGGGTCAAAAAAGTCGGATTTGATGCGCTTTTGCCTGCAGTGTGAACGTAGCCTTTGATGGGCAGAGAAATGTAATCATGCATGGACTGATTTGCGCGATTACAACACAGAAGAAGTCCAAACATGGAGGAACAAGTTGCCAAAAAAAACAAACAAACAAAAAAAACACAAAGTCTTCAATTCTGGATTTCTTTGGCTTTAAACAGGATGAAATAATTAAACCTGAGGATGTAACTAAAGGGGTGTGCTGCTTGTGCAGACGTATAGTGCCAACAAAGGACTCAAACACGACTAATTTACTTGAGCATTTATGTGTCCACCATCTGGTCGAGTATACTAGGCTATCACCAGCTTCTGCAGCTCCATCAACAAGCTCTGGAAAGCTTTTCACCAGCAGAATATCCAAAGTGCTTTTACCAAAACAATATTATTAGCAAACTAACTCATGGGTGGGCAAATAAATAAATAAACTGCTCTTGTAAAAATGACCGGTAAAAGGCGCAGCCTATAGTCGATGGTTGATAAATTCATCCAATCCCCCAACCTTAGTATATAACTACAATCAGCAAGAACTTAGATAAAAAAGTTGAAGCTTTTACTCACAAAATCTTTAGAATCTCCAATTTACAAGCCCTGAAGAAACAATTATGCAAGGAAGTCTTGTTTAAAGGCTATTAAAAGATTAACTAGAGCCATTACAAAGTATGAGCTTTTTGTTGACCAATATGAAAATATGAGCCAACAGCTGAAGACCTCCATTGACCATACTAACTATACAGCTACAGACCAGTCACACTAGAAAATGCTAGATAAATCTTCAATTCCAACAGTCACTGTCCTGCTTACCCAGTCCTTTTGGGAAATGTAGCAAGATAGGTAATGCAGATATACTAGTGTACAAGTAATTAACTAATTTAACTTTGTTTCTTCCCAGATATTTTTTTACACTGTTAAGTAACAAAATTTTTCTTCACTATGCTGTCCAACTGCACCTCCAATCTTTTATTATTTGTTCCTTTCTCCCTCTAGCTTGTTCTGTTCCCTCACTTCACATTTCAGTCAACTTTATGTTATATTGAACCTTCTCCAAACCTATCTTTTCTTCCTTGTATTTCTTCTCCCTTCCTAAGTTTACCACACGTCCTTTCATGGCCAAGGATTGGACCATCAAGAATCGGACGTGCAGAAACATGTATGGCAAAGCTCAGGCCTAGTAAACTGAATACATGCTTAACCATGGATTTTCTTGAGGTACTCCAGTCCACACACATGCAGGTTAGTTTCATTGTTGCATCTACATTTGTCATGGTCTTGGCGGTCTGTTTTTGTCCCACTTCTTTGTCTTTCTTCTCTTCATATCATCTCTCACTCTCAGATGGAGTTGTGGGCTGGCTGTTCTCACTGGACCTGCCCACTGGCAGAGCTTCTGATTTTCATGAACTTCAGTCATCACACCTGATTTCCATCTCCTCATCAAACTTGTGCTTGTGCTTCTACTCTCCACCAGATCATTGTCACCTCCTTGATCATAACTGGGTCTTTCATGCTTTTGTGTTTGCCTCCTGCTTTGTTTAATCCTGCCTTCTTCTCTAACTCCAGTGACCTCCCTGGTGAGAAAAGGTCCCTAACTCCTCTGCTCTGTGGAGAGTTCTGAGCTAACCTGCAATACAAGACCACATACCTTTCAAAGGAATACTCACCTGTGGCTCACCTGCCTGCCTATTGCTGTGCTCCTCCCCCCCCCCCCCCCCCCCAGATTCCTTCAACCCACCAGGAACTCCTCTCCTACCTAACAAAAGAAATAACTAACTAAGATTTTAAACCAAAATCCATTCATTATTAAAATTAATTATAAAACACTCGTCTCTGGCTGTCTTTCAGAATTGATTTCAAATAACACGTTATTAATCTGGGCAGTTGTAGAGCATGTAAATCCTTACAGATAATTAGCAGATTCAGTGCAATTCACTCTTCAAGGAGAAATCCTTGACTGCCATGCCAGCATTCGTACATTAAGTAAAAATTAATCAAATCACAGGAAATGCATCTCATGTAGACCCTAAGTAATTTGCATGTAAAATATCATTGTATTTTTTTTTTTCATTGCACATCAAGTTGTTGAATTGAACTGGGAAGCTTTAATAGTGATAGATATTCTTTGGACAGTGTAACTGGCACGTATGAATAGCGTAACCCTAGCAATGTTAATTAAGTGTAAAGAATTTGACAAGCGCAATGAATTTACCTTTTTTTTCTACAGTTGTTAAATGGTCACCACTGGAGTTTGCTTATTAGCTCATCAGCTCAGGCTGCAGTGAGACAGTGTCTGCTACTCACAATCCAAACTACGCAGTCTGAAACAAAGCTCATTTACTACATTCTGAAGCTTCAAAACTTTATAAAATCGAATTAATGTTTTAGATCTTGTAGCAAGCTGATCACTGAAACACAATTGATAAGATACCAACTACCGTCAAATAACTTGTGAGGTTTTCGGAAAAGTCAGACACACATTGCATCATTGTTTTGAGGAATTGTGCACTTCTTAACTAAAAAGGCTTCATGAACTATGTGCAGCTTTTCTTTCAATGAAATCTCTGCAGTCTTCACTACCAACAAATTTATTCTGCAGGTCTGCCCTATAGACTTCTCTGACTCTCCAGCTTAGTAAGAAAGCCCTTTATACCAGACAAACACATTGATTGATTGACTGGTTTATTGATTACTGTTACCTTGACATTTTGAATGAAATGAATCAATGAAGCAATAAGTACAATGTAAACATAGAGCCATACGAAATATCTGATGGTGGATTATGAGCCAAAATGTGCACTGCCGTCCGCATTACTGCAAGACACAGGATGACTTCAAGGCAAATTAAAAAAAAATGTTGATATAAAAATACACATTTTACAAAAGGTGTCTGTGTTACATTAAATATACATTACATTAAAAATAGTGTAAAGAGCACTTACATACAAAAAACAGAAATCTTGTGCGCTTAAGCATACTTGGACACATAGCTAAATATAGGATGTACAGCTACTTTGCTTACAATGTTGTTTCAGTGCATTTTCTACATCTCATTTATCATTCAGAATGCAGGACCAGTCATGGCTTTACTTTCGAAGCAGTGCTCACCTCGAGCCCTGCTGTATTTATGGCCATGTTCCTCTGTGGATGATACAATTTCCAATTCATTAAGCTGGGTTTTGTTTGAGAGGGCTTGCAAATTAAAGTGCCGGATGCATTTTTTTCACCCTCTTTACACCCTTCATTTGTGTGGATCGTTCTCTACCCTTACACAGCGGAGTGTTGCAGTGAGCATGACTTTGTCTCTAAACCTCTAATATAGAGCCTGGCTCCTCAATGCCCTCCACTGTGTGTGTGTGTGTCCTTTTTAATCTAACAAAGAAACTCCACCCAACTGTGTTCTTTCATTAGCTTTCCACCAATGCACCCTACCAAAACAAGCAGAAGTACTTGTTTACTGTGTAACAATACACAACAGGCATAAACAATCTGATTCAGCAAATAACCATCTCTGTTATCCTGTTTAACCTCTTTGCTCATCCCTTATGAACTGATTGTTTAACCATTGGAGCCAGTAAGCCAATAAAGCTTTTTTCTTCCAACAATAGCTATTTTTTTCAGGATAGCTTCTATTTAGACCAAACAGTCACTTCACAAGCGCATGGCACAACATAGAAGAGCCACCTCCACCGGACAAGACTCAGCAGTTCATCTGCATCTAAAGGTCAAAGGTCACTCTTTTGAGGATGCCAATGTTCACATTTTGGGCAGAGAGGACAAATGGTTTGAAAGAGGAGTAAAAGAGGCGATTTATGTCCACTGTGAGCGACCATCTTTGAACAGAGGTGGTGGCTTACAACACCAACTGTCTGCCATCTATAATCCAGTTTTGAGATCCCTTCCCAGATGCCTTAACGCCCACTCACATCCTGGGCCATCTGACCTCAGGAAATCACATGATAGGGTGGAGCCAGGTTTCACAACGAGCTCACCCGAAACCCTGGCTGATTGTGACCCACACCCGTTTTCACACCTTGGCTCATGTGATTAGGTAGAGGATTATCAGGGGGTCCTTTTGTCCCTCTTTGGGGGGAACTCCCACTGGGTTTAAATCTGGACTCTCCACCATTTGACCTTAGAACTGAAGAAGCTTCTCAGATGAGAGGTGAAACGCCTTCAAGCAACTTACAGAAGTCCAGACACTTTTCTTTCCAAGCTCCTTAGACTTCTATTTAGATCATTTTCAAAAAAACCTACTTACCTTAAAATATTACATGATATATTTGTTATTTTGATTCAGAGACCACACTATCAGCTTTATAAGCTATATATACTATACAGGTACTGAAGTGCTTTGACTTAATGCTAATATCACCATGTTAATTGTAATTTGCCAGGTCTCTTTTGGAAATGAGATTTTTTTTTACCTGGATAAATAAAGGATTAATAATAATTTGCTGATGTTTATCATCATGCTAAACAATGCAGATATAAACTCAAACACTGCAAAAGTTGATTGGAATTGTTAGGGGTGTTTTTTATTATTTCTTTTATGGGAACTGGAAACTATGCAATGCTTATTTGGACATTTAAGAATTATAACTTAAAAGTAGCTGGAGAAGAAAAGTTAAGAGATTCTTAAAGGCACATTGGTAAAGTCCTTTTGGTAACCTTTTGATAATCAAGTAGCTGGTGATTAATAATGTTGATATTTTGATAATCCATCCAGTTATCATATTTCATCTTTCACCAAAATGAGAATCTGATTTAAATTCTCAGACCTATATTGTTGGTGTGACTAAATACACAAAATGCCACATTTTGGATGTGCTGTTGTGGTACCAATAGAGGCACACCTAAATTTAATAATATAAATAAATATATGTT
The DNA here is from genome assembly GCF_056152115.1 of Neolamprologus brichardi. Lineage (NCBI taxonomy): Eukaryota > Metazoa > Chordata > Actinopteri > Cichliformes > Cichlidae > Neolamprologus > Neolamprologus brichardi. Next base: position 13,236,311 of record NC_142104.1, read on the forward strand.
TTGACTAATGTCACAGGGAAATCAAAAAAGCAGAGTGTGTATTAGATTTACTGTATTCTTTCACATTCTGTACACCATGCTCCCTTTGTTTCAGGTAGGAACAATATTTTAATATTACATCCAGCTCCCTTTCCACCTCCCCACAAAACCACCCAGTTCAGAATCCCAAATAATCTGGTTCAAAGTTTCACAAAGGGGGGGGGGGGGGGGGGGGGGGGGTAGACAATATAGAGAGAACATTAACTCAAAAATATATTTTGGTTCCTTATTTATGACTACGTTTGTTTTTGTTTTCTCCCCACACCAATAAATCCACAAAAGGGTTTGAACAGGATGCATTAAAGAGTTCATTTTAGCTTTATTTATTTTTTTATTTCGCAACAGTTTGTACCTTTAGTATCTTCACAATATATGTCTCCCTGAAGTGCATTTTAAGAACTTGGCTATCTGAGTTTATCAGCAGATACAGATGCATAGAAGTGTTTCAGTAAAGTGGACAAAAAGAAGAAGGAAGCTAGTGGTATCACTGAAACCTTATTATCTTTTACAACAGAGGAGCAAACTTGGAAAGCTATATAATTGGTGGGGAGGCTGCCTGTGCGTGCACAGTGTGAAAGGATCCTGTGCTACAGATGAGCCACAGTCAGAGCAATGTGGATTGGAATACATTAGAATGTAATAGATTTGTGGATATTCCTCACTTACCATCTGTAACTCAATGTTGTGCTGCTCTGCTCTGCCTTATCTGTCTGTGAGCTGTCAGTGTCTACTTTATGCCCCAAAAAATTGTCAGGTCTGTGTAAGAATGGATGTGCATATATAATCTTACAATAAGTGTATAAGAGCTGGGAGCCTTGTTAGTAACACTACACTTGTTGTAATATTCACATTACAAGCAGTGCAACTAAGAGTAGCAGTAGAAATAATTGAGGCAAAAATGTATTTCAAAAAGATTAAAAAAGTGTGGTATCAGAACCATAGTTTCTCCCCTAAATAATGTGAATGCATTTGCTTGCGCCTTTACTCCAAAGTGTATATAGAGATACCACAGCCATACATGAAATGCAACTCAATCAAACTTCTGCTCCCAACTTATGGAGTATATGTCACTTAATACAGCTCTGAGACTGGAGGACTCCAAAGGCAAAACAATAAAGAAAAAAGAAACAGGCCAAGGAACAGCCAGAACTGAGACCAACAGTCAAGGGAACAGAGAAATGAGAAAGTACTTACAGAGACTAGGCAACAGAAAGTTAAACAGCACATACACGTGGTTTCATTTAATTCATTAAGGATTTTAATATCCTTAATGAATTTATGAAATCTCCTGTGTATGTGAACATTTAATGGTAATTGAGATTTAAAAAGAACATAGTTCTATGCATTTGTTTTCCCTTTCGTTGACTTTTTGATGGTAAAGTTTTGCTGTAATACTTTTCCAGTAACTTTTCAACAACAGAGCTGAAAGATAAGCCAGTCACTTTGGTGATTGTATTAACTGTTATCTAGCTGTTAGCACCAATGGAGAGCAAACATACTTAGCACGATGTTCTCTATCTGGTCCATGCTGAAGCAGAATACACACTTTATGCTGATTGTGCCTGTTAGTGTGTGTGTTTGTGTGCGCGCGTGTGTGTTTGTGTCAGCACATTTATGCAGAGAGTGTGCAAACACAGAAACAGATAAGCAGGCAATTCAGTGAGAGTGGGTATCAGACTAATTGGCCAGTAATAAAACCACTGGCTTAATTACTCACACGGATATTTAACTTGTTCGAAAAAGAAATCACAGGACTGGAAAAATCTGCACAAGGTCAGGGATGTGTTGTAGTAAATCAGCAGTTAGGTCACAGGATAAAATGCCTTTTGCCTGTCTATTTATCTGTCCAAAAATGATTTAAGTCTATCGATTCTCACACGTTCTTTTCAGGTAAGGTCACTTGTGAATGTGAACACTGCTGTTCATCTGGATATAGGGTCCAGATGAACAGAATCAACTTTTTGGGATCAACACCAAAAGGCTGGTGGGAACTAAGAGTAGACCACAGCAACCTCACGAAGCAAGAGTCAGTAAATATCGCAAAGGCAAACATCCAACTACATGCCTCCAGAATGAAGAACTGGACAGCATCACGATCTGACATCACCCACCCCTACTGGGTGAAGAAATGGCACCTAGCAACACAACAAAGGGGGCTGCTAATACCTGCTTCTCATCAGGACCGACTAACATAGGACAGGACAATCCTGATTATGGAGAATCTGCACAAGGGTATGACACCATTAAACTATCGACCGATTACTTGCCTCCACAACGTGGAAGCTATTCTTGGGGCTCATAAAAATACAGCTGAGTAGGCACATGAGTCAATACATGAGCACAGATCAGAAAGGGACTGAAAATAACACCAGAAGGCCAGGAGACCAGGCCAGGCAGAGTGACCTGAGAAGTGCCAGGATTGACTACAAGAAATCCTGTGACTCAATGCCCCACACACAGTACAAGGATTCAAGAATGGCGCAAACATCATTTCTGGACATGAATGACATCAACACCAATGTCCTCAAATCTACATGAGGACGTTGAAATGTCATTCTGACTTGATAATGAATGCTGCAAAGAGAGAGAAGGTAATCCAGACTGAAGTGGAGGAGCTACTAGAAGGCAGAATAGCAGATATACAGGTCACAGGCAACCAAATCCATGATAAAGACGCAAGAAGGCCAGCTACCTCCAAAACGTAATAGCCCTTTTCCACTAGTACCAACTCGGCTCAGCTCGACTCAATTTGGTTTTCAGGGTTTTTCATTCAGTAACCCTTAAAACCTATTACCCGCTTGGCATTAGGGCGATATGAGGAAAATCTAATATCACGATACTCAATATATACTGCCAAATGTCTTGAGCCCCAGCACCCCCCAGAAGGGGGTGAGCTGCAGTTTATATCAAGTCAAGTTTTTTATGTAAATATCAGCATGCGAGGTATCCACAGAAATATCCGAATCTCAGCTAAACGCTCATATAAACAATTTCTACAACCAACAAACAGCGAAAATAACAAAAAATGTGCCTAAAGACAAACAACAAAGCAGCAAACTTGCTCGACTTTATGTAACCAAGCAAGCGGCACATTGTCTCACAGATTCCAAAACTGCTAGTTTCGTCATGCTCCGATGAAAATTCACTGAACCGTCCGCAAAAGAAGACCACAAATATGCTTCTTGTTCTGTAAACAATAAAATGGAACAGACTTACCGTGCTGTTGCCGTTGTAGCTTCTGTCACAGCTGGTATAAGTTTTTTTTGGTGTGGGGAGACGTTCACATGCAGATTTTAAAACAGTCTTAATTTGGCAGTGAATGACTTTTCAGCTGACGGAATCATTCTGTGATACTGCTACCTTTTGTTGCAATAGTTTTATGGCATGTTTTGTAAATTTCTGCATTTTATTTGACATCCTTGTGAAATCCAAACAACGACCAACGAGGCCATATTTTTCCCTAAACACGCATGCTCCGGGTAGAAAATGTTCCGGTTGGGAGGGGGGATTAATGATGCATTTGTAGTGTGTGGGAAAAAAAATTGGTGTCAATTTAGTTGGTTGTGCACTTCTTGATTTTTGTAAACTGGAGCATGCCACTGAACCTGGGTTGAAGACTTGAGTGTAAGATTGTTTTGGTTTTACCCCCAC